>NC_081151.1:4120617-4420617 GCF_958295425.1 Solea solea
TTTTGATGTCTTCGTTGTCGTTCAAAACACTGAATCGACTCTCCATAGCTCTCGGCATTTCTTCATGTCTCACATCGGACCAAAACGCCAGATAAATAGGATTATTTCATGTCTGACACCTTTCTATAGAATACTGGAATGTTAATGCATGGACATGCATCCGAACAAGCGCCAGTAAACGAGTCGAAGCCGTGCCAATGATTAAAAAACACCGCTGTGAGGAGTCTCTTCACGGACAGTGAACGAGCGCTGCACAAACACAGTGCTGTCCTCTGCTGGTGCTGCGCGGTATTAACACCCACATCATCCACGAGAGCAACAATCAGGGTTTGTTTTGTGTAAATATCACTCCTGTATAAAGTGCCTAAAAGGGATGCTTGAGTAAAAGGGCAAGAAAATGACTTTGGTAGAAGTAGAAGTTGAACATTTTTATAATATTACTAAAGTAAAAGTCTATAAAAGTATGTGACATTTACTGTACTTAAGTGTCAAGGGTAATTGTCCTGATATAACATGTACTTACGTCTTAGAAGTAAAATTCAAAGAGGGTTGTGGGTTCAATTCCTGTCTCTATGTGTCCTTGAGCAAGACACTTAACCCCATGTTGTGAATGGCAAAAATGTAGTGTAAATACAGACCATTACCAACTCTCCCAAATAACGAAGTATTTGTACTTCATTACATTACAACACTGGGGAAGTAATTCAATAACAATATACTGTACATCACAATTTTCTTCAGCATTAATTACTATTATAGCCCACAATGCACAAACATCACTTCTTGTTTCATTACTTTTTGCTCTTATTTCTTTAAACAAAAACACTATATGCCTACAGCATCACGCGGCGCTTATAAAAGATTTGATTGGCCTACGGAGTTGACTCAATTTGCCCCGCCCCCCTGTCGTAACGCCCCCACTCGTGAGGCAACTGTCTCTACGTCTGACGCTATTCTCGAAAGCTACCGCGCCGATTTTCAGAGGAAGTATTCGGGTTTGTGGATTGAACCTGCGTCATAAACGTTTCCCCCCGACGCTCGTTGAACAAAGTTAAGTTTGGGAAGTGCTGACTGCGAGCGTCTTCTTGTCAGAAAGAGTCACCAGCAGCAGCATCACGTAGCGCCGCAGCTCCCAGTGCTCCTAAGATGTCCGCTCAAATCATAAGTGGGAAAGAAGTTTCAGCGTAAGTACCCGCGTTTACTCTGCAGTATTATTAACACACCGACTGTCAAATAAACGTACAGTAAGTGACGTGTTTGTACGTCGGCTAACCCTGGCAGCTAACTAGCCACCTGAGAGTTACTGTAACTTTACACATTATGGTTAAATCACGTGCGTTTCCTTAATTGAATGCACATGGAACACGCAGCAGTTTTCTGCACGTTTAAAATAATGCTGTTGCAGCAGAAATATTTCATAACTCGGTCACACATGCTGCTGGTGGCCACGTGAATGAAGTGTGCCAAAGTTGTTTTTTGTAGAAAAGCACCTGATAAATCTGCTGCTGCTTCTTTCTCTGACACTGATGACTGTGTTTGACCCTGATTGTGCTTTTCAAAACTGTAATTCGACGCTAATTCATAACAAAACATTTTTACAAGTGAAGCAATCAATAGTTGCAAATCCTTCCTTGTTATGTAAGAAGCTGTGGTGGTGTGGTGTGATCTTTGCCCTGTTGATTTAATGACCTCTGCTGCTCCCAAACACACCATTTTATATCATAAAACGTGTGTCCTTATAGTCTAATACATTTGAATGAACTATATATAATAATTCTCATGAGTAGGGCTTGAAAACAATCTGCACGAATATATATGTCATAATATAATTGTGTTCAATATCGAGGTTGACTCATGGGTTTTTCCTCAAAATAACAGCTTAATAAACACAAATGATGCACAAAATTGCTTAACTTTTATTAAATAATTGTCCATTGCTGATTAGCAATCAGATACTGATTAACTGGCTATATTGACTAGTCAAGTCGACCTTTACCTAAGCATCAATAGGGTTGGGGAATAATCAATTTCATTCATCTTCTACCGCTTTATCCTCAGCAGGCTGGTGCCAGGCTGACATAGTGTGAAAGCGAGGTACAGCCTGGGCAGGTCTCCAGTCCATCACAGGGACACATATAGAGACAAAAAACCATTCACTCTCACACCTACGGTCAATTCAGATTGTCCAATTTGCCCTAATCCCCATATCTGCATGTTTTTGGACTGTGGGAGGACACTGGTAGAACCTGGAGAAATCCCATGCGCATACACAGGGAGAACATGCAAACTCCACACAGAAAGACCAGAAATAATGAAATAACAATATATATATCATGGTATAATTTTCTTCAGTAACAATATAGCAAATGTTCTATATACATGACGCATGAATATGCTTTGAATATTGAAGCTCAGATGTGTCAAATGTTTTCGTCTTGCACCGGGAGTTAATTTGGCAGTTCTAAATACGTATATCTGACCAAAAGAAAAAGAAAAGCCCAAAAGTGCACGACTTTTCATTTAGATGCATGTGCTTGTCACAAGACATGACGACCTGCACCCTGTTAACTCCCCCTCACAGTGCTCATTAGTTAGATTTCTTTTTTGCAACAATTGCCTGCACAGCCTCTGCACAGATCTGCCGTCTCCTCTCTTCACTTGGACAAAAGATGACTGACCAATGCTTTTTTTTTTTGCTGGATAAGTGGTCTCTACAGACGGAGGCTAATTCTTTGTTTCTGCTAAAAGCCCTCATCTAAAAGAGCCGGTTTACAGAGGGGAAATTATGAGAGAACAAATACAGTATTGTCTGAATACAGGAATATGGCTCTGGTTGATGAGTGACCATGCTTTTATTATCTGTCATTGTGAAAAAAGATTTTTATCATGATACAAAAATGAATGAAAGGTTTCTTTGTTCTTGTAGGTGAGAAAATAAAAAAGCAACACTATTTAAAATGCATTTTATTTTATATATATATATGTGTGTGTGTGTATATATATATATATATATATATATATATATATACTAAAAGCTTTCACTCAAAACTAAGTCCAGAGTTGTGTCATGCATCCGTAATTAATACCATTGTGTCAATCATCCTCTCTGTCAATGAAGTGCATGTGATGCACACACGCTCACGCTGTTTCAATCTAAATCTGATTAAAGTTTTAAACACTATAATCAGCCTACATGATGTTGCGCTACCCTGTTCTGTTGCGTGGACCTGACAAATCAGCTTAGTTATATGGTCAATTGTGTTCATAGTCGTGTTATCAGCATTTACTTAGTGGGATTTAAAAGAGATTCACCTTGACAGTTCATTTAGTGGTGTGCAGAACTTAAAAATTAACTTCTATCACTGCTGATTTGCGTTGCCGCTGATTGATTCAACTGACTTTGTCTGAGTGAACAGAGAAGTCACGACTGACACAAAGCGTAAGGTTGTTTGTTTCCCAGACTACAGGAACATGACGTGATTAAAGATCAGGCAAAGACAAAGGCCAAGTCTCTTTTAAGTGTCTCTCTGATGTCCTTGTCTTGCACGTGCCACGACATGCAGCTGGGGACTGTTTACCAGATTTAGAGTGACATAAACCAATGGCAGATATCTGATTTCCAAATATGTAAGGGGAATGTATGACCTGTGTGGCTTTAGTACCTCATGGTCCTGGAACCTTTCCATTTCAATCCACTTTATAAAGCACATTTAAAGACGGCATTGTTGAGCAAAGTGCTGTACAGTAATAAAACAAACAGAGCACAACACACACCAAACTTTCCTTTAATAATTCAGCCTACACAGCGTTTAAAAAAATGATGTTCTTTGTGTGCTCTCAGGCAGGTGAGGGAGCGTCTGAAGAAGGATGTGGAGCAGATGAAGCTTCAGGACCCCAACTTCTCTCCAGGTTTAGTGGTTTTACAGGTAAGTGTAAGGTGAACATGACTCCCGTTTAAATAGGGTTGGGCCACAATTGGACAAATTTAAAAAGTTTGTCACAGTTTGTATTGGATATCAATAATTATTGCGATAAATGTTTTTGTATTGCGATACGTAGTTATGAGACAATTCCCTAAATTCCTGATCAAAAAATTATAAAATAAGAATCATGAGGTCCTGAAATATAAATCACCAGGACTGTATGTTGGTGACAGTATTTTCAAGTCACTTGTGAAATATTAATATATTTTCCCATAATAAGGAAAAAAGCTTCAAACCGATTAATTGATGATCAAAATAGTTGGAGGTTAATTTAGTAATCGATTCCTCAAGTAATTGTTTCAGCTGTATTATTCAGATAAAGAAAATGTGCCACAACCAAGTTTTTTTTATTACTATGGCTGGAATAAAACATAATTGCCATTCCCTACCAAAAGGGTATTTGAAAAAAAATATATGGTTGTTATATAAGGCTTTAGATTATTGTCGTGTACTACAGCATACAGCAGTGTAAAGGCCTGAGGTTTACTATCAACAGGCAGCTCAAGTGATGCCATATGTCTTTGCAGGTTGGAGACCGCGATGATTCAAATCTGTACATCAGCATGAAGTTGAAGGCAGCAACAGAGGTAAATCAAGAGATTTACATGCAATATTTCCATGATCCTTTTTTACAATGTAGCAGTAAAGTCGTACTTATGTCTTTTTAACGTTGCTTCGTTTTCATGCAGATTGGAATAAAGGCCACACATACGAGACTTCCAAAGACGGCCACCGAGGAGGAGGTGAGGTCACAGTTTAATAAGCATTTCCTGATTTTTAACTCTGGAAATGCTGGATTATTATATAAATGTTGGATTATATCACACATATTAGAGTGTAAAAGCATCGTTCTCTGTGTAGGTTCTTCACAAAATCACAGAAGTGAACGAGAACTCGTCCGTCCACGGCCTCATCGTGCAGCTGCCTTTAGACTCGATCCACAAAATCAACACAGAGAAGGTCACCAATGCCGTGGCCCCAGAGAAGGACGTAGATGGGTAAGAGCATCAAAGAAACACCAGAGTTCTCCTGAAGAATTATTTGCTCCTCTTCAAGTTAGTCTGTTTTTCTTGCTCCCCGTGTCTGACTTTATGAAGAGGATCTCACCTGGTTTGGCCCCTTTGAAATCTGTAGACAGATTGTTGATTCCTGATCTTAAATGTTTTCTTTTTTTTCTGCATGTGCAGCGTTACAACACAAAGACATGACACAGAAAGTCAAACAACAGGACTACATACCCATACACAACTCAGTGATACGTGAACACATTATATAGCATCTTGATCGTACATCATCTGTCCAGAAATAGAGGTGGTTAAGATATGTGGAGTTTACAAAAATATGTAATCAGGGTGTCCGCATGTCTAACCCATATGATCTTTGTTCATTTGCAGGCTCACCAGCATAAATGCAGGGAAACTGTCTCGTGGGGACTTGGGTGAATGCTTCATTCCCTGCACGCCTAACGGCTGCATGGAGCTAATCAAACAAACTGGTAAACACCGTAATATTGAACTTGTTAAGGAGTGCAACAAAGCACTTTTGTTCTGAATGAATAGAGGAATTGACTTTGTTCCTACAGGTGTGTCTGTGGCAGGGAAGAGAGCCGTGGTCCTCGGCCGCAGTAAGATCGTGGGCGCGCCGATGCATGACCTGCTGCTGTGGAACCATGCCACGGTCACCACCTGCCACTCCAAAACTGCTGATCTTGCTGGAGAGGTACAGCATGACCTGTTAATTGTGTCTCACAGTAGTGCAAGCAAAAGCATCCTTTAAGACCCTTCAACACAAAAAAGGACACAATTCTACCACTTTATCCTCCACGATGTTCAGGTGGGACAAGCAGACATCCTAGTTGTCGGCATCGGCAAAGCACAGATGGTAAAAGGAGACTGGATCAAGAAGGGAGCGGTGGTCATCGACTGTGGCATCAACCACATTCCAGGTTTGACTATTTCTGAGTTTTCTTTAAGGGGAGGAACCAGTGGACAGTTGTGACAGTTTGTGTGGTATTTGTTTGTTAAGTTTCTCTCTGTGTCTTTCAGATGAGACTAAATCCAGTGGGAAGCGGGTAGTGGGTGATGTGGACTACGCCGCCGCTAAGGAGCAGGCCGGCTTCATCACTCCAGTGCCGGGCGGCGTTGGACCCATGACTGTGGCCATGCTGATGGCGGTAAGCTCTATTCAGAGAGTCAAACTCTGTGTAGCCACTGATAAAATGTCCCTGACCTCAATCAGATTTTCAATTGTTTGTGTGTGTGTGTGTGTGTGTGTAGAACACAGTGCTGAGTGCAAAGCGCTTCCTGGAGGGACATCAACCAGGGAAGTGGAACATTTCTTTCACCAAACTCAACCTGCTGAAACCTGTGCCGAGGTTTGTCCCTTCAGCGCCGTGTCCTCTTTGTCGTGACCTCACAGTTTTTGCTGATTTTTGTGCGTTGTCGTTTTTAACCCTCACACACACAGTGACATCGTGATCTCTCGCTCCTGCGTGCCCAAGCCCATTGACCATCTGGCAAAGGAGGTGGGCCTGCTCTCTGATGAGGTGGAACTCTATGGAAAGACGAAGGCAAAGGTCCAGCTGAACATCTTCAAACGCCTGCAGGCTCAGCCAGATGGCAAATATGTAGTGGTCACTGGGTATGCTGTCTCCGTCTCTGTGTACTTTGCTGTAATGTTTGTTTTCCTTGGACCATCGTACTGTTGTAATAACCAGTTAATGGTCATTTAAATATGCTCACAGCTGATAAACTGTGTCCCTCTGCAGCATTACACCCACTCCTCTTGGTGAGGGAAAGAGCACCACCACCATCGGACTGGTTCAGGCCCTGGGAGCCCACATGAACATGAATGTGTTCGCATGTGTCCGACAGCCTTCTCAGGGACCAACCTTTGGCATCAAAGGTGAGCTACGGAGTAAAGCACGCTCAGTGAGAGGATGCGCACAAACAAGCCGTACTTTAAATTTCTTTATGGATTCATGTAGCTGTCATTTTGGCCTTCTCTCTATAGGTGGTGCTGCAGGCGGTGGATATTCTCAAGTCATTCCAATGGAAGAGGTACCACAGTGTTGTTTAGCGTCAGAAACTGCATTGATTTGTACTGCATAGAAGTACAAAAGAATAAAGTCGTACATTTGTTCATTGTAGTTCAACCTTCATCTCACCGGTGACATTCACGCCATCACGGCCGCCAACAACTTGGTTGCTGCCGCCATCGACGCTCGCATGTTCCACGAGTCCACGCAGTCTGACAAGGTGGGTTTAACTGTTCATTTCAGTTTATTTATGTTTTACAAATTAAAGCTGAAACTATGTCATATTTGTATGCCTTCATATGAAAGTAGGCTCTTTAAAGGAATACTGTCAGACCTGACTGAGGGAGCATTTGTGTGTATACAGCAGCAGTGCAGGGGAGGATGAGGAAAATTTGCATTTATTCAGTCTAACTGTGAAACGACTGGGTTTTTTTTTTCAAGCAGTTAAATTGACTTCATGAAACGTTTGAGACAATTGTTTTATTGTAATAGACATTTGTTAATATTTTAAAGTGGTGCACTACAACTTTAATGCATGGATTGTAACTGTTGTCCTTCCCTCTGTAGGCACTGTACAACCGCTTGGTCCCGCTCAGTGGAGGAGAGAGGAAGTTCTCCCCCATCCAGATCAACAGACTGAAGGTAAGTGATCACAGTTTGATTTAAAACATGCACCAGTGCGTTAACGAAACCCACAGTCTGTGCTAAAGGTTGCCTTGTCACCGTGTAGAAACTGGGCATAGAGAAGACCGATCCTTCCACTCTCACTGAGGAAGAGATCACCCGCTTTGCTCGTCTGGACATTGAGCCAAGCGCCGTCACCTGGCACAGAGGTATGAAAGAAGAAAGGCATTTTTAATCGTGGTTTATACGTTTATAAATGTGAAATTGTGAGCGTCACTCGATCCATTTAAGCAATGTAGCTTTAGTCTTTATAACTTAGATCTTAAATATCCCTGTGGTGTTTGTTTGTCCTTTCAGTGTTGGATACTAATGATAGATTCCTGAGAAAGATCACTATCGGCCAGTCGCCTACTGAAAAAGGATACACAAGAGAGGTAATAGTTTATCCATCAAGCTTCACTAAGTGCTATATTAGACATTTATTAACTTTGGTGCCCCCCAGTGGTAAAAAAAATAAATAAATAATTGAATTACAGGTTGAAGCTATGATCACATATTAAAGTGACTGTGAAGTCTAAATGTACATTATGTACATTAACAAAAATACCATGTTTTGGACGAGGAGTCACATGTCTGTCTGTCCTCCAGGCCCAATTCAGCATCACGGTGGCTAGTGAAATCATGGCGGTGCTGGCGCTCACCAGCAGCATGGAGGACATGCGTCAGCGTTTAGCCAAAATGGTCGTGGCCACCAGCCGCGGTGGACAGCCAATCACCACAGAGGATCTGGTCAGTCCTACTGTTGTCTGTCTTCTACATCATCTATACAAGAACTGGTGAAACGAAGGCTCTTATAATGTAATTATTTTACTTTACAGGGTGTGAGTGGTGCCCTAACTGTGCTCATGAAAGATGCGATAAAGCCAAACCTGATGCAGACGTTGGAGGTGGGTGATACTCAGCATATACACACTTCCCAAAGGCTTCTACAGTGGCTCTGTTTTTCTATTTTCTTTTTTTGCCAAAACCTTTTGTGATCCTAACCGATGCATTTTGTGTGATGTGTGCCCACAGGGTACTCCTGTGTTTGTCCATGCCGGCCCCTTTGCCAACATTGCCCATGGCAACTCCTCCATCTTGGCTGATAAAATAGCTTTGAAGTTGGTTGGACCCGAGGGGTTTGTAGGTAAGTGGACTTTAGAAAGTTCTCTGGGTTAATATTAACATTTGTTTCTACCTGATTCTGATCCACAACCTCGTACTGTATGAAGAGAAGATACAACCTGCCGGTAACTTCTCCTCACAGTGACCGAGGCTGGTTTTGGCGCTGACATCGGCATGGAGAAGTTTTTTAACATCAAGTGCCGCTACTCGGGCCTGAGGCCACATGTGGTGGTGTTGGTGGCGACTGTCCGAGCCCTGAAGATGCACGGCGGAGGACCAACTGTGAGTTTTCTGCAGCATTTTAATAACGAGATGAATGTACCCGACGACCTTTTTTATAAATGCAACTATTCCTGAAAAACGGCCATAAGTGACTCATATTGTCAGTTATTCATTTATTTTTTTGATTCTTGTTCAGGTTACTGCTGGAATGCCACTGCAAAAGGAATATGTGGAGGAGGTAATGCAAAACATGCTTTCATTTAAATAATAATATTCTGTTGGATCATGGATTTGTATGCCAATGTGTCCAGTGGGGTCACAAATTAAATTAAGTGTCCATTTAATATTGGACACATAAACAATGTGTCTACATGTCTGTCAGGTAAAACAATTGACAGAAAAATACATTTTGAGGAATTGTACATAAAATAGTGTGTGTGTGCAGAACCTTGAGCTCCTGGAGAAGGGCTGCAGCAACATGAAGAAGCAGATCGAGAATGCACAGCACTTTGGTGTTCCTGTGGTGGTAGCAGTCAACGGTTTCAAGTAAGTAGTAATGCATGATGGAATGAATATACAACCACCAAGTTTACTTACAGCTGTGCAGTGTTCAATATTTTTATCTCGGTCTAGGATCTTTACTCTATCCTGTAAATAATGACATTAAAACGCCACTGTCAACTATCAGCAGCTTCAGTCACACTCGCTTTACTGTTTCTCATCAGTGGTGCAGCGTTAATCGGCTCCATCTTTCCGCCATATGGTAAAAGCTGGTGAACAACACTTAAGGAGCATTTAATAACTACAACAACAGCCAGATATTTTCCTCAAGTGGGATTAGAGATCAAAACTTTGTAAATCTCCAGTTATTCCTATATCTTAAATAATACCTGTGCTAGAGGCACAATAAAGAGATTAGGTAATAATCTATTGTGTTATTGTTTGTCTCTTATGGCTTTTGTTGTGCTGACCTGTCCTGCAGGACGGACACAGAGGCTGAGCTGGACTTGGTCTGCAGCGTGGCTAAAACTGCCGGAGCGTTCGATGCCGTGCGATGCTCCCACTGGGCTGAGGGTGGAGCCGGGGCAGTGGCCCTCGGTCAGGCCGTCCAGAGAGCCTCTGCAGCCCCCAGCAACTTTAAGTTCCTCTATGATTTGGAGGTATAGACTCTTACAAATGTGAAATGTGTTTTTATTGTTATTATTTTGAAAGGACAATCATTGTGTATATATAAAAAAAATCGTCTGCGGACTGTTTTGATGACCATGTCTACTTCTCCCAATTTCATCTTTAGTTACCTATTGCTGATAAGATTAGAATAATAGCCCAGAAGATCTATGGCGCAGATGACATCGAGCTCCTGCCAGATGCCCAACATAAGGTGGAGCTCTACACCAAACAGGTCAGCAGCCTTCATTTCTTTCTTTCAGTGGCTTCGTGCAGCTTGTTTTGTTAGCTACTTACTTACTTAGTTAGCTTACTCAGTCCTCATGAATGGAAAATACTTTATTATCTTTGATCTTTGTCTCTTCATCTTCCCTCAGGGGTTCGGTAATCTGCCGATCTGCATGGCCAAGACGCATCTATCACTCTCTCACGAGGCCGACAAGAAGGGCGTGCCCACAGGTTTCATCCTGCCAATCAGAGACATCCGAGCAAGTGTGGGAGCCGGCTTCCTGTTTCCACTCGTCGGCACGGTACGCCGTCTTTCACATTGAGTACCAGGCCAGCTCAGCTGTACAGGTTTTTAACTAGGAGACCATTTGGGTGTGGGTGTTTACTACTCTGCACCATCACACCACACATTAACCTACATAACCAGGTTTCTGACATTCCTGCTCCTTAAAGGAAATGATGCCAGCCACGCAACTGAAATGTCATCACACAGCGTTGCATGGCTTGCTTTTCTGCAAACAGACTGAAAACTGTGTTGTGATCCTTAACTGTTGGGTGTATAAAGATTTCACTGTCATTAACACGGTGACTCTGCCTGTGTTATATTTTTAGATGCCTACAATCCCTGGTCTCCCCACCAGACCTTGTTTCTATGACATTGACCTGGATCCCGAGACTGAGCAGGTCAACGGGCTCTTCTAATGACCGTATGATGGTAAGGAGGCTGGTTTAAAAAAAGAAAGATTCATGCATAAATCTCTTATCAGATGTCTGGCGTCACTAACCATGGTATGTTTCTGTTTGCTTTTTTTTCCCCTCCGTAAATAGAAATGACCCTCGACCCCTAAATGAGCCTTAATGAAATGTGATGGACTACTAAATGGAGGTGCCTCCAGCTCATCTGTTGCTTCTTTCTTTCTTTCTTTCAGGTCCTGACAACTCTTAATACTTGATTTGCCTTCCCCAGCGAGATGCTGATTTCTAAATCAAGATACTTGCCAAAAAACACGTCACCATACGCAGTATTTTATCATTTTTATTTTGAAATTTTGACCAACATTATGACTAATGCCTGTCCACTGTCCTGTTTTGCCTCAAAGTGAATATTTCTGGTACTGTCTAACATTGCTGCAAGAAATGAAAATAAATGTCACAAATCATTGATTTCCATTTTTGTTTGTTTTCTTTATTAGAAAACACCAAAATAAGGCCACATAGCTGCAGATCTTTTAGTTTTGCTGCCACACCTGGTGGTTGCCAGTAGTTGTGTTTTCAGGTCAGTGCCCTATATTTAATGGACACCCTAAATTTTTATGAGCAAAACCCCATTTTATTCCGATCAGACAAGATGGGTTTTGTTTTCTGAGCTGCAGTCCTGTATAAAATCTTACCTACCTCCTTTTGGTGCCAGGTGGGACTATCACAAAGACATCATCTCACTTGTAACCACAGACGGGCACAAACCTGAATCCGTTTTACACAAAAAAAGGGGGGAAAACTACTTGTATTTGATTTGGTGAAACGTGGCTAAGCTGTCTCTCGCAGGTCTTTACACTGGTGAATTATGATAAAGATAAACGCAGAGTTGATCTTAAATGTAGTACAGATGTTATTTTAGTTTGACACAAAAGTGCAAAGTCACATCAAAAATCCTAAAAATACGACTGAAGCACTTCAGTTTTGGGATCTATGGTAAGACGTTAAGTCACATGCATGTCTAGGTCACTTTCATTCATTTCAGGGCGTTACACACAATATTAAAGGTTTTAAAATGCATTAGTCACAAAGTCAGACTTGATTACACCACCATTTTAGATAGAGTTTAGATAATTACTTGTCAATTAATTAAAATATGGTTAAAACCGGAATTGATTAGGCCTAAAAAAGTACATTTTGGTTTTAAATTTCTTTATTTAAAAATACAATGATTTTGTATGTGGAGTTCAACCTGAGCTAAAACCGATAAAAGTATTTGGTGCCATCTAGTGGACATATTTTGGAACTGCAGCCTCCTCTGTTTGCCAAGTTGATGACGCTTCAGTGGAGATTGATTTGTGGAGGTAAGTTAATCAGTCAATTAGTGCAATTTGTGGCCTCTACACTTGTTTTAAATAACGTTTTAAAGGAAAAGGACAAGATAAATATGTTATCTGCTTGTCTTTACAGTTCATCAGCAGAAAAAAAGGTAATGTAACACATTCATTAATTAATTTCAACAGACTGACTGTCGAGCTGCTTTGTGCTAACATGCTAAATTGCGTGAACATAGTACACACACGTTAATTATGCTAACTGTGCTTGTTAGCATGTTAGCTTTATACTAAAGCGCGCAAGCTTACATGCTTGCACCTACTACCACTACCACCACTACTACTACTACGACTACTAAACTAATTTGATAATAAAATAAAAATATAATATAAGTAGAGGTGGAAACAGTACCACTATTTTGATAACATTTTACTTAAGTAAAAGTACTGGTCTTAAAATGTACTCAAGTTAAAGTAAAAAAGTAGCTTGTTTAAAATGTACTCGGAGTAAAAGTTACTTTTTTAATACTTAACTAAAAGTAAAATTACAAAGTTTTAAAAATGAGTCTGTTAGTACACAAAAACATAGTCAATTAGAATAACGTGAGTAAATGTAAATGTAATTCATTACTTTCCACCTCTGAAAGTAACGAAGGACCATTGTTTTCTATTTACTTATAAGAGTGGTTCTTGCCTTAATATGGATTACAGCAGTAGTCGAACATTTTTTGTATGGCGATATATTGGTTTTGAAACACCAAGTATGAATTTTTAACTGATGTTACAAATAAACATTGAACTTTTTGTGGATTAGCATAACAAAATCAATAGACGTTTCAGTCCACTAGATGGTGCTCACTCTCACTAGAGATGTTGCGTGAGTAGATATCGTGATAATATCGTATCCTGCATATCTTTGCATACTACTCTACACTCCTGCTCTGAATTAATTCCACAAATTAACTCTTGACGATGCACACCTGTCGAATCAAAACCTTTCCAGGTGATGATCTCATAAATCTGAGTGAGAGAATGCCAGCAGTGTGCAGAGCTGAATGTCTAAAGAATCCAAAATATAAAACATATTATGTTTTCAACATAATTCAATAAAGTGTTCCTTCAGAGTTGTAATGTCTTCAATATTATTTCAATGTAGAAAATAATAAAAAATAAAGCAAAAACACTGAATGAGAAGTTGTGTCCAAACGTTTGACCGGTGTTCAGAGAACAAGAAGTTCCACAACAGTGTCAAAAACACCAAGCTAAAGTCAAGAAAGATGGTAAAACACTAGAGAACATGAGGGAGATTGTTGGAAAGCTTGCAGGTACACTGACAAAACAGTCTGGCAGTGAGTGGAAACTAAATACCACGAGCTGAGTGGATAATGAGGAACAGGTGGAACCAATTGTGGAGATGCATGCCAAACTGATTGGAACTAGAAGTGAAACTTATCTGAACACAGGTGATGATAAAGGACAGACAACTGTAAGTGGAACAAAATAAAACAAAATAAACATAAATAGAATTAAATAGAAATAGAAACTGCATAAAAATGACCACAAAAAAATAATAATTTGTGTTGTATTTTATAACCTACTGTTTGTGATATAGTATGTAATAGGAGTGGATTTGCTTGACTCAACATTATAGTATAAGATATTAGGTATTAATAGGTTCATCAATCCTAGACACTCATACTCAAGTGTCTGTAAATAGCTTTTTACTAATTAGTGGGATTGGTCTGCGTAGAAAGTAAACTGTGTGGATTTTTGCTGCACGTCATCAGTTCTCAGACGCAGCCCTGGCAGACGCAGCATGCTGTGCATTAAGATTTGTGGGAAATTCAGCTGGCAGTATTCTAACCCCCCCCTGCAGTTTTTAGGAACCTTCATTATTACTCTAAACAAGTAGTCTGGAGCCTGTAGGAGACACAGCTGTTGTCTCATTTGTAATAACTGGATTGATAGAGTTTCTTTTTAGATGAGTGAAGCCCAATTAGAGAGGGAGTTAATTAAGGAGCTTTTCCCTCTGGCTGTTTCTTATCCTTCGGCAAATCATAACACATGAGCATAGAAAACACACACACTACACAATGTATACAAATATTTGTATTAACATAGCTTAACACAAAAGTACAGTTGCTTAAATTTTTTTTTTGCATTTTATTGTTTTTTCTATATATAGTACGTATCGTGTCTGTTACAGTAAATGTGCGCGCATAAGTGTGGAAGGGGAGGATGGAATTTACCATGCATACTTTGAGCGGAGGATAAGTGAGGAGGGAAGAGCAAGTGCTTGAGAGACAGAGAGAGGGAGTGAGAGAGCATATGTGCAGAAGGGTGGGGAGGGTTGGTGAAAGGGAGAGAGAGAGAGAGAGAGAGAGGGTGGACAAGCGGGTGGGTGCTGTGAAATCAGTTAACAGGAGTGCTCTGTGCATTTGTTAGACGTCTTGGCCGCTTGCCCAACTTGGCTCATTGTAATCGAGGCATGAGCGTGGACTCCAGGCAGCCCTCTCTGCCGCCTCGGCTGCCTTGCTCCTGGACTCAGCCCAGCTCTCACCGCTGACATGGAAAGACCCGTGAGTGTCTTCTTACTCTTTTAGCTTTCTCTCCTATCATCCCGATCCCTCCTGTTCTCTCTCTCTTCCTCTCTGTGTATCTGGTTTTAGGTTCCTCAGCTGCTCTGTCGCAGATTTAACTGTGATTCACTTGTGTTTTGCTCGTTCTCTCCTCTGCTGTAGCTGCTGTAGGTGGCAGGAATTCTGGGTAGGGAGGAAGCCTTGGCAGCTTTCTCTCTGCAGGGCCCCCTCCTCCTTTTGCCTGCCTGTCCAGGCATGGGTGCCATCCACTGGCATAGCCACAACATTGGTCTCTGTCTGTGTGTGTGTTGTCTTTGTGTGTGTGTATGTGTGTATATTACCCTTTGCTGCTGCTTGCACTATCAAAGAGCTGGACAGCTGAATCCAGAGAGAGGTACCGTTCCCCACGTTGGTTTGTGGAGGCCAGTGTTCCCCTTCACTCTCCGCCATTGGTCTTGCTGAGATTCAGATTCTACAGCGTGTCTCTCTCCCTTGCATCTATTCTTGGTGGTATGTCCTCATGGTCTGTTGTGTTTGGATACCCTGACAACAAGAAGCCGTGAGGTAACCTCTTTCCAACCTGTTGCCTTCAGAGTGAGTCCCAACTTTTTCCTCATGCTCTCCGTGCCTTTGCAGGTGTAAAACCTGACGACAGAGCCTGGACTCTGGATATATTGTGTGTTGCTAAAGGTCTGTTTTGACAACTCCTGTCACACAACACTCTCTGATTTGAGTGCACCTCAGCTCAGGGGTAGCTGGTCTAGTAATAGAAACACACTCTATGTGCACCTGCGAGTCGTGAGTCATCATTTTGAACTGGTAATATCACGCAGAAGCAGATTCAACGTTCGTGTCGTCACTTGGACAACAGTGGAGAACGACTGACTCACTTTGGCACAGCTATTCCTGTCACTGTCATGAAGCTCTGACCCCTCAGAATAATTTCTTCTGAAGAGTGTGGAGAATGGGACACTTTGTGTTGAATTGTTTTGCTTTTGCAGTTTTCAAAAAGGCAACAGAGGCTACTTCATTGTGAGTTATTGTGAATAACAACAGACAATGCCAGTGCTCATTCGATACACTTGTCGTAAGTTGTACATAACTTAATGAAATGCTTTTTTTTGTTTGTTTGTTTTTTAAACTTTCCAAGGTTTTGCACATGTTTGTCTCAGCCCCAAAAAATTGTTACTATTTAAACTTACGTTGCTGGACAGCAGATTTATGTATGAGCTACTTTGTGACCAATCCTCCTGCTGGAATTTCACGTTTCCTCTTTGGATACGTTTCAACAACTGAGAACACTTTTCATTCAGTACGAAGCCACCATTAAAACGTCAAATATGCTGCAGGGAAAACTTTTTTGTTGTATCTATCCATACAAAAAATACATTGTGAGCTGTCTACAGTGGCTTCGTCTCAGCTTTTTGTCGTCTCTGACATGTCGCACATCAATGACCATGTTCTCACATGAGTGAGTGTTCTCCCGAAAGCTCTTGGCAGTCAGTCGCGTTTGCAGAGGTGTCCAATATGAAAGCCTCATGTCGTGTGAGGACTAACTGCCTCGTTGCTGACTACACCGGGATGTTTAGGATGCCCTGCATATATGCGCTCTGCCTGCATGTGAAACTGAGCTCTGTAATGAATGCTCCATGTGTGATGGGTGTGTGAAGGAGTGCTCGTGTTGTGTCTTATCACAGCACATGCACTGGTGTTGAATACAAAGCGGAACACCCGTCACTGATTAGTTCACCTCTTTGTCCTAGATTTGCATTGTTTTTATCTCGTGTTTTATGGATTAGTTGATAAGGGCAACGATCCATTTGGAACGAGGGCCTTTCTGCGTGGAGTTTGCATGTTCTCCCCCCTTGTTTGCGTTTGTTTTCTCCGGGTTCTGCGGCTTCCTCCCACAGTCCAAAAACATGCCGATTTTGGGGATTAGGCAAATTGAACAATCACTAAATTGACCGTGGGTGTGAGAGTGACAGTGGATGGTTGTTTGTCGCTATATGTGTCCCTGTGATGGACTGGTGACCTCTCACGTAGTTTTTTGATCGTGAAACTCACTTAAAATTGTCTAATATTAAAAGGTGAGCGAGTGTTTTGATACTTGTATCATCATTTTTGCATCATTGATCCGGTTGTGTTTCCTCTAAGACCACCAGTGACATGATGCCCAAGAGGGATAACGAGAGGGACGTGGAGCTGGACAAGAAGATCCAGGCTCTCCGCAGGAAGAATGAAGCACTCATGAAGAGGTACAAGGTAAGGAGGACACGCTGCTCAGAGGCAGAGAAGTGCTTGTATGTTCATAAGTAGTGAGTATGTCTGTGTGAGGTGCCGCTGTACTCTGTTGGTTGATTTCACTGGATTTTAATTTGCATTTAGGAGGTGGAGGAGGACAAGAAAAGGGCAGAGGAGGAAGGAATGGCACTGCAGAGCCGCAAGGGAAAAGCCGATGACCTTACCATCACAATCAGCAAGTCCACCAGTGTGAGTGTCAGCAATAAGAGGCGACAGATATGAACACTCTCACCCAATTATGCCGTAAAGTATGGTAAATACCCACATGCTGTGCTGTATAATATAAATATTTGATCACGTATTTCCCTCCAGGACAGCCGTGTGGTGGTGACGAAGCCATTCAGCAGCGGTTCGCCAGCTGGGAAAGTAGAACAGGAGGCTGGGCCCGTCAGAGTCGGAGAGGGCCCGTCACAGGGCGCCGGACGTGGTCACAGGAAGCAGTTAACGGTCACCATGGAAGGCAAAAAGGTGAGGTCTGTTTCCACTTTGGTTGACAATAAAAACACACAAAACTCACGAAATCCTGGTAGTTTCCATCATGACATAGTTACACTAGAACGCACCTTGCAAAACAGTGTAATATACAGTCAGTAAGTTTGCCTTGTGTAACAGGTATAACATCAACTTTAACATGTCAGTATATTGATAATTATATCATTAGCTGACAGGAGACTGGAATGTTTATTTACTATATTCATCTAAATTCTCTTACATCCAGACCATATTTTAGGGCAACACATACATATTTGACTGTATCCTAAGCCGTTGTGAGTAAAATGTACAGCTAGACGAGATACGATACTGTTCAATAAGAATAAAACAGTCAGAGCTACCAAGTTCTCTAAATGGAGACCAGTAGGTATGAAGTGCATGTTTAAACTATGGCACATGAAGTGTTGGTCTTTTATTTTTGTTGTTGTATTTGAACACAAACCTCTGCTAAGTCTGCTCAGTTTCATGCAGTGTAGATACACTTAATTAAACCAAAATCTAACCATTTCTTCAGTCTTAAGCCTTTATTAGATTTTACCAATGCCATAATGAACACATGGTATCATTATTCCTCAATCACTTTATAGGAAGTCATCCAGAAAATGTATGCAGTTTTATTTATATATTTTTTCCAGAAAAAAAGCTTCTATGGGTCTTTTAGTCTTTGAGCATTACATACGCATGTTGTCGACAGCTTACCACCTTTCAGTCATATCATTCCAATCCCAAATGCCAATGATCACAGAATTTGACAGATATAAAAACAACAGAAAACTTTAAAATCCATCCTTAACTTTTTGACTTATGCTGCTCACAAACACAGACAAATGTGGGCAAAGACATAACCTTCTTGGCACATGTGATTGGGCAGAATTCAGTATCACAATCCACTCGGTTGTATTCCTTACACTCTAATATGAGTAACCGTCTCTTCAGGGTAAGAGGGTGGTGAGCGAGAAGCCAGAGAGGAGGCTGGGCTCCGCAGATGTCAAGAGCCCTACAGATGACGGACAGGCGAGGCGTGTGGAGTCAGCTGGGAGGGGAAAGCATCCCCCTCACACGACCAAGAGAAACACAGCAGCAGCAGCAGCACAGGTTTCAATTGCACACACTCACTCACTCACTCAGTCACTCAGCACTCCAGTGATCATATGCTTCTGTGCTTGAAACCCAGCACACTCCTCCTCTCTCACACCCTCCTGTGTTCTCCCAGGCTGCACTGACGTGTTTTACATAGATGTCAGACAGAGTGGCTGGTCGTAGCCCTCCAGTGAAGGAGCACAATGGCTTTGGACAGGAGGTGGGCTTGGGCTTTGACTGACTGACTGTGGGATTAGTGAAAGGGGGGCTGTTAACAGAGCTTGTGTTGGTCTACGTAACCAAAATGCAGTACAAATGAAGAATCTTCAAAAGGCCTGCATGACAGTTTTGACCTTTTTTTCTAGTATGATCATAAGTAGAGGTTTGATGGTTATTTAGCATATTTTTCACCCTCTGAGGATCTTTTATTATATTTTTAGCGAATGACAAATCTGTGTTTAGATGCCTTTGCGTGTTTGGAACAGGCTGTAAAGTTCACAGATTGCCTCCAGTGCCATGAAAGATGGAAATTATGCTGTCACGGCTCAACAAAGGGTTATGCTCTCAGTAATAAATTGAGACAGGATGAATCATTTTGGCTTCAATATACAAATACATTCTAGGTTTCAGACCCAGTCTCTATGTCCACATGACTGCATTTTCCTTTAAAATACAATACTCTGGGTGTGCATGTTGTCCACACAACATTGTGTTGTCCTAGGAATTGAACACTCCAAAAAACAAGGAAGTGTAAAAACGCTGCAGGCTCCCTTTTTTTTTCTTATGGATGTGCAAAAATGGAGACCTTTGGAAATGATGACTGGTTCTTATCAGATTTGACTCGACAGTCAGCTGGGAATGAAAAGCTTTGTTGGAACACTACTTTTCAACCTTGTTTCTTATTCGTAATAATGTCTCAAACTAAGCAAAAATAATGGCAGAGGAGAGAATCTACTTCCTGTTTACACCCAGCGTGCACGTGCCCACTTACCCATGCATTTGAATAGTCACATGATATGCGTTTTGGGGCGTGCTAGTATTTTTTGGGGTAACTTATTAGAACGGATGTAGCCTTTTGTTAAACACAGATAGGCAGAGACACGTGCACTAACCTCCAGCAGGGATGTTAAATGTTACACTATCACTGGCCTTATTCCCCGGATATTCAGAGATTCTGGAACAGCTGCTCTGACTCAGTCTGAAGCCTGATGCGTGCACACAACACACACACATGCTGGTTTTGCAGTCTTTGTGTGGACACTTACATACATAATGCATTTCCTAGCATCATACCCTAACCTTAACCATCACGACCAAATGCCTAACCCTAAAACTAGGTCTTAATCCTCAAAGAGCCAGTTAAAGTGGTCCTCACAAGGTAAAAATGTCCTCACAAAGATAGGTTTACCCGACAATTGATCCACACAGCCTATTTAAGACACAGTCCAGACACAATACAAGCTGAGCTGCTTTCTAAATACACAAATGCCTCAGATTGGCCTAGACAGACTCTATATGAAAATGGACGTAATTGTCTATGTTCTATTGAAGAAGACCTGAAACTACTGACTGAGACCATTAAATCCTATTTACTGACGTTATAAATCACTCAGCCGGCGGAGTCGACCCCTGGTGGCTGACTCTGACTTCCATCCTACTTCCTGGGCTTCACTTTTCAAACTGGAAGATGTTCATTTATAGTCATGGCTGCTGCTCAGTAACATTAACAGCCCGATGGAGCAAGTGTTTACTGAATATATGGGCTGAACGTTGTTGTTCTCTTGCCTTTATTTCTGGCCCGCCCGGTCCGTCCCCCCTGTTTTTATCATGTGGATTGAATCAGCACTTGGGCAGTGGCCAGCGCTCGTCATTCGTGGATCCCAGAGAGTGGTTTCCATGTGGCCGCTGTTTTCATAACTACTTTCATTCGACACGGCTGGGAGTGCAGAAAATGTTGCTGAGTGTGTGGATCTGGGCGGAGAAAATGTCCTTTATCTCTGGATGGTTTTAGAAACAAAACGATCCACAATGAGCAGCACATTGCCGTGGCTGTGGGACTGGGTGTGCGTGTGTATCAGACAGCCTGGCAATAAAGAACGGCTCTATGAGAGGGGTGTGGTGACCTGGCCTCGTCCCAGTCAGATTGTAATGCCTGGAAGTGCCTCAGGACTAGACATCGTTTCATGCTAATGAGAGAGAGAGAGGGAAAGAGGAGAAATGAAATTGAGATATGGCTGAGAAGACTTCTTGTAGCCCACTCACTGTTCTATCTGTTTCCAGCCCGTTGTGTCTCCTCTCTGGATCCTTTAGTAACCTGCCCTCTTCTGGCACTATTGTTTTCCCATTCCCACCATCCTGAAAGGGTCGATTTGATCTAATTAACATTCGACTGCCTTCCCAGTCTGAAAAGGCTCATTATGCTGCCACGGAGACGCGCCTGGCAAGGTGCCAGGAAAAGGTCAAAGTGGGAGAGGAGGACGAAATGTGGCGACAGAAGAAGCAGAGAAAGAAACACGATAGCCAGGTCTTGTTTTTGTCTGCGCATGTGCCGGGGCTGCATCCGGGTGTGAGTGGAGTCAGACTGTGTTTGTTATTGCTGTTAAAAATAACACGAATCATCCAGTGTTTTCACCCGAGCACAAGTTACAGCCTAGAACTGAAACTCTAAACGCTATTCTCAGCCTGCAGTCAAGTGAGTGTCCTTTAAAAAGCGGTGGTATTTGACCACCTGCAAACTACACTGTGTTCTCTTTACCCCACTGCTGAGTGGACAATTAAAAACCAAACAAAGGCCAAGTCCTGCTGTAACATTAACAGTCCACTTGGAGGCAGCATAGGCCTCTTAATCTTCTCCTCTAATGGATGAGCTTGTCCCTCTGCTGTTGCTCTGTATTGCAGCATTGATGTGACTCAGTACAACAATGTTTAATTGGTGGCAATAAGCTGCCGTGTCACCCTTGTTGTTATTGTTGTTATGTTAAGCGTTTTGTTTCTCTTCCTCTTCCTCTCTCACAGGGTGACGAGGTGAAACAGGGCCAGAGGGACACGGAGGAGCACCACAGGCTTCCGGAGCAAAGCACGGTAGCACTGAGATATAAATGTTGCCACTTTATTTCTTAAAACATCACCGTCTTATCCATTTGGTTTTATTTCAAGTCCATAACAGGCATCTTATTCACAGAAATTCAAGTTTTTCCCAGTGCCACTTTGTAAGCACACAGAGACACTTGTAGAGACATTAATGTGTTCACAACTTTAATCCCAAGCACTCACACACAACACGCTACCATGCACACGCACATGCTTGTTCCCGTCTGGTTAACATTGCTGGAGTAGCTCAGAGCTGTCTCACAGATCAAGCGTGCCACTAACAGGCCAGTGAGGTAGACGAGCTGACGACAAGCTTCAAAGGCCCGCCGAATATATGCCACATGACGAGTGATGCTGTCATGCCCGTTCTGTCCAAGTGAGCGCTAAAGGAAATCTGATGCAGAGGTGTTTTTCTTTTCTTTTTTTTGCAGGTGTTGCATAAGCATAACTGTTTTGCTTCACTCAACGAGTCCAGAAAAAGAGTGAAATCTTTTGCTCTTTGACAATCTCTTAATCTATTTAAATGTGACAAATACACACTTGTGTAATGTCCACCCCTGACAACCTCCCCGCGAGGCTCCACGAGGCCAAGAAATTGAAAAGTGCTAATTAGTCGTGCGGCTATGAGGGCGTCAGCCTGTTGACGGCCTGTTGGAACATGTAAGTGCCCTCCCAGGTGTCCCCTCGGGTACTCCAGGGGTCAGAGGAGAAAACACAGAGATGAACACAGATGCTACATTCGCCGCTAAACTACAAGCAGAAAGGCAACATGTTTACTTGACTGCGATTGGTCCACACCTGAGAGGAAAACAGTGTGACTGTGTTATGTCGCTTTCTCTCACAGGTTTTTTTTTTCTCCTGGTTGCTGTGAGACATAATATGCAGAGAGGCTTTTTTTTCCCTCCCTTTCAAACAACTCATATTTTAATTTTTTAATCATCTCATCCCTGCTGCTGTATTTCTGAAAAAAAAAAAAAACCTGACAGACACTTTCTCTTAGACTGCTGTTCTTTTATGTAATTTCCCTGAGAGCCTCGCAGCACTGTCGCTGGGCCTGGTTCACTCCAGGCCTTTGTAACATTAAAACACACGGCCTCTGTCCCCTTTGATGTGTTAAAGAGACTGCATCACATCGCCTCCTCTCTCTCTCTCTCTCTCTCTCTCTCTCCCTCTCTCTTCAGTATTAGCCAGTAATCCTTTCTACTCTCATCGCAGTAATCAATAAACAGGTTAAGAGGGCAAAGGGGGAAGGGGGACCTAAATGCATTTACAACACAGTGCGTTCTGTTCTTGCCTCAAAGAATGCGATTGTGTTGCCTCGCATTTGTCAGGGAGACGGTTACAATAGTATTTACAGTGAGACGGTGTTTGTTCCTTTTTTTTTGAGCCCTATTGATCTTTATCAAGTGCTAATCCACCGTGACACCACCCACTTGTTTGTGAACTGCAATATTGAATCCTCATATACATGCATATGTATATACTGTATGTATATATAGACCACCACATAAAAATTAGAAAACCTTGATTAAATCTAAATACTCTATTGTTTTTTATTTGGCAAATCAAACTGAAATTCAAGCACTAAAACAATTATTTCTGTTCAGGACTGCAAGTAAATTAAAGTAAACTATAATTTGACATCTTAATCAAGAAATAATAATTTGTTTAACAACATAAATTCATGGATAACAATAATAATTTTGGCTAAAGAGCTTCTACATACTGGTGTTTTTACCATAACAGAAACATATAAAAAATGATTTTGAGTGCATAGTCGTCTAATAAATTTGTTAAGAACTGTGTATATATATATATATATATATAGAAAAATGGACATCATGCTGTATTTAAGAAGGCATGAAACTAGCAATTGAGACCATATAAACTCCTTAGGAAAATCCTTACTGATGACACTGATATTATAAATAAAGCAAGAAGGTTAAAAAAACAAATCTTCTTTTTGCAGCCAGTGGAGTCACTCGCTCCCTGAGGGCTGTTCAAGAGAATCCTGGACCCAGAGCTTTAATATTTATAGTCTGTGATCTTAATTTAGCTCTCTTGTGTAATTATTTCTTTAAAGATAAGACGCTTCTCTTGTTTATGACCACACTGCCAAGTGTAAACCTGTTGTTGATCTGTTTCCCCCCATTACTGTATAAAAAATATATGAGACACTAAGTAGTTTGGGGTGATTTAATGTAGTGTAATGTTTGAGCACCGGTGATTCAGACACTTCCCTAATACTGTATAAATCTCTGTTAATGCTTCTGTTCCGTGCACCTCAAACACACTGCAATCTTTTGTGTTTTTACGTAGGAGCCCGAGAGCCCACATGGCTCCACTGACCTCGACATCCCAACACTGAGAGAGGAGCAGCAGGAGTATCTGAAGTGGAAGAGAGAGCGCGAGCAGATTGACAAAGAGAGAGTGGCACGTCATAAAAATGCAAAGGGCCAGTGGAGGAGGGCGTGGGACATGGACAAATCTGAGAGCATGTGAGATGTCTTAGCTCTTTATTATTTTACGTATACTCTTGTTTTTAATGTTAATAAGAAGATTGATACCACTTTAATGTTCGCAGCCACCCTCGCCCAATTTACTTTATAATAGCAGCAACAACACGACAACAACATGAGCAAATGACCGAAAACATCATTTATTGGCAAAAAAAAAAGAGAGGACATTTTGTTGCCTTATTAACTTTACATGCTTTTGCTTATGGACAAAACTAGACTAAACCTTCATGTGTACGGAAAATTAAAGCTAAATGGTTGAACTTTGGACGATTATACGATTTGATAATCGATGAGTCAGTTTTTTCAATATTTAAAACAAGCGTTCCTAATTTTACAACAACTCATGCTATCTATTTATACATTTTGTCGTTAAATACACTAAAGCCTCCTTCCCCCCCTCCCTGTCCCTCATTTAATCACACAATAATACTCTAAAAGTGATTGGATGATTAAACCCGGAGTATTAGCTGGATTTGAATCTGAGGTGTTGAACAAAAAGCTGCAGAGTAAATTACATTTTTTGCCCGAGTAAATTAATGTGCTCTTAAAGGAAGCATCAAAATGTAAAGTGTGACAAGGAAGGAGTCGCTATTTTTAGCCACGGATGAGGGATGAAATGCCTTGCCTTATTTGGCGAGGCTCAAACGAGACCCTGGAGTAAGAACAGAAGAGGCTGTGTGTGGTTTTCATTCAGTGATTTAGGTAGTTGTCTCTGTGGTTGTAAAATGCAATGTTGGGACTTAAAAGAAAAAAACCTCTTGATAGATGTGCACTGATGATACCCAAATGTGAGGAGAGCCTGTCGATGAGCTGCTGATATGCCGTTATTTCCATCTAAATAAAACTCTGCTTTAGGTTTTCAGACAAATCCCTGCCTGATAGAGACTGGGGTCATTGTAGCAGAGGTGAGACACACACTCCAAACAAACTAAAACAACAAGAATAGGAGATTTTAAAGGATGTCTTTATTGACTTGGTCTTTTTTTGTTTTTTGCAAACACAGCTCAGCGAAATACTAGGAGAGGACAACCCAAGGCAAACATGGACCCAAGAGGTCTGCCACTCCTTAATGTTGTTTTTTCATGAGTTAGGTGGCAATTAAATAATGTACAGAGATGCTGTTAAAGCAGAATTCATTATGTTTCCACGAGTTTCAGTATATTTTATGTATTTTTTTTGCTAATGTCATTTGTTGTGTAATTGTGACGTAAATGTTCTGTATTTTTCCGTCCCAAGGTTTTGAGAAGCGAGGAAAAGACAAGGGAGCTAAAAATGTGCGAGTGATGAGCAGTAAGGCAAAAGGCAAGGACCGTCTGACGGGGAGGGCCAGGAGGTCAGTAACAGCTTTTACATGATGCAGTTGAGTCGTATGCACGACACTGGGATGTCCCCTCGCAATAAGCAGTTAGTAGAAAACCTACTAGGCCTATTGAAATATGTAGAAATGGTTGTAGAGGCACATTGTTTTCCTGCACTGTCACAAATACAGAGATGTCATGAGACATGATTTAGAAGCTGTGGCTGCTACCGGTGCTGTCTGGTGAGTGCACAACCATTTCTTATGTCAGCCTTAAAAAGGCACAATACCAAAGGCCTTGAAGGGAGGAAATACAGCCCCTCTGTGTGAAAATACCCAATGATTTACTGTCTCTTTATTTCAGTGAAGGCCTGACACATTCTCTCAGCGTTCCTTTTGTCGTCTAAAATCGAAATCTTTGTGTTGAGAGAGGGAGCCACCTCACATACCCCGACATAGGGGCATAGGCGTCTGAACTGGAACATGATGGTGACGTCACTCTCAGTTCTGAGTTCTAATCAAATCTCTCAAATGGAAATGGAACGCACCATTATTTTTTGTAACAGGGTCAGCTTTAGTCGCAGCTCTAAGGCTCAGCACGCTTAGATTATTGTAACTCTACCTAAAGCTTCATCCACACTTTTCCATCACTGACTTTATTTTTCTGTCCTCTACTTTAATTCAGTTTTCATTTATTTATTATTTTTTGGCTGGGGGGGAACAGTCTCTAAACTTCCTCTCTTGGTTTAAGTGTGAACTTATCAAAAATAGCATACCCCTAACCTTAGGACTGAGCTTTGACAGCTGTTTTTAGTCGTTTTGATAAGTTATTTGGCTGCTAAATTAAACACAGATTTGAGGATGACACCCGTCATCTTCTCTTATTATCTTATTATATCTCATTTTACGATGTTTCACTGCTGATATACTGATGTATGGTGACCTTGAGAGCTCTGAAAGGTGCCTCTAAATAAATTAAAGAGAAAAACCTCTTGTTATTTGTTATTTATAGCACACTGTTGTTGAGCTGAAGCGTCTTTGTTTTTCAGGTGGCAGGCAGGTGAGGAGGGAGATGACCTACAGGTGAGAGAATAAACCTGTATTCATGGAAATTGTTTAATAAATGAGACAGAACACGTGATTGTGTTGTTCTAATCACATCTTTTAGATCTCCGATACAACACTGGAGGAATTCTTGGAGGAACTGGACGCTCTCACGGATGCCGAAGCAGAAGAACTGAAAGCTCAGGATGCGAAAGCGAAGCAGTCGCCCAGTGCAGACATGCTGAGTACATCTGAGGAAGTGAGTGGCTCCACAGCTCCTGGCACCGTGAGCGAGGACACCTCCACTCTGGAGTGGCAGGAGGCCTCGTCTCCTCGCAGCTCAGAGAAGAAAGTGCGTTTCTCAGAGGAGCTTGTTCAGGGAGCTCACATGAGGCAATCTGCAGGCTCTCAGGACTCAGAATCAAGGAGTCAGAGCTCCTTAAAAGCTCCCTCACCTGTAAAGAACAAAGTGCAAGGGCCACAACAAGTGTTTGACAGCACCAGACAGGATGACGGTACTCCTCAGGATCAGGGAGGTGGTCCATCTGCTGCTCCTGTTTCCCCACAGCAGGCGCCTGAAAGTGAATGTATGAAAAAAGACAGTGACCCCCCCGCAGCTCACACCTCCTCCCCTCCTGCTGAAAAAGCCAGTGCCTCTCCACGGGAGTTTCCTGTCCAGCCTGTAGAGCTCGCCAAGTGCAATATCAGCAACGCAAACACAGGTACGGCAAAGCCTCAGCGACTTCGTCTCTGTCGTGATTTCTAACTTAAGACGATGTTGGTTCTCTCTCACACACAGAGGAGTTAATAGACTCCGGTCTGTCTGTGCTGAGTCTGGAGTCAGGAGAAACGCACCCGACACACTGTACCAGCAGTGACAAGGTCAGTGTGCAACACAGGAAGAGTGATGGGAGAATCGATGATGTGTTAATGGACTGATGGAAGGAAGTGCAAATGGATGAGGTGTGTGTGTGTGTGTGTGTGTGTTGCAAAACAACCACATAATATGAGTTTTTTTCCCGTTTTTTTTCTCAGGCAAGAGAGCACGGGAAGATTGTTTGACTGACATTTATTTGGGACGGACTCACTGAAACCAAAGCGACAGCAGCAGCAGCAGCACAGGGCCGTGCCAACTTTCATCCGGACGCTTCATGTCGCTTCAGGTAGCTCTTTTCAGATGTCGGAAGTTTTTAACGCTTACGCAAAAAAAATCCACGGTTTCAAGTCACCAAACGTCACCCACACCTTAGGAGAGCCTTGTCCCGGCTTAAATACGTTTAGACCCAAGCACTTTATGCGTACTGACACTGACACAATAAACGGGATTATATTAGTATGCTGTTTAAGTGCAATATCACTGAATGTTTACACGTGTTAGGGCGATTTCAAAGGAACATATCAGGAGGAGGCTAATCTAACTTCAGTCAGTTTTATCTATAGTGCCTGATTTCTGCCTTACCGTTATTTTTTAAATAATGAAATAAATTCCATGTTATGGAATATAAGGTGATACCGTAGCGACAGAGCTTTGTTATAGAGTAGAGTCTGTGTTTTTAACGCTCACGTCTGTCAGTAGGAAGTATTTGACGCTTCTGCTCCCAGCATCAGTCAGTGTCCCCTTTCTAAGTAGAAATCAATACTTTATCGAAGGGCACGTTTGAGATTTACTGTCTTATCGACCGCCGAAGGAAGACCGCGTGTGCGTTCCTCAAAAAAATATGACCCACAGTGTCCTTGGGAAAGGGAAACGGAGGCTGCTGTGTTCATTCACCGAGCACAGTTTTCTCTTTGTGTTTCGTTTGACACTGTGCCTCTGTAGGAGCTTTGTCAATTCTGAGAAAAGTAACCCCCAATTATGTCCTCTACTGTATCTCACTTTTGAGATTTCAAGCCTGTTGATTACAAGTCATCTTTACAAAGACATGCTGTTTAAATTGCCATTATGGGAATTTTAGTGTTAGTGTTAGTTTTAGCAAATTTAGACTGTTCTGTCTTTCCAAACGTCCCCCGGGATAATATAAGTGCAGGTCTAAACTGGTAAATCAAATCTTATTCTAATGCTCTATTAATAACCTAATCTTAATTACTGTCTGTCTCTCGTTAGGTGATCAATAACGCAGTAAATCTCAAACTTGCCCCGGCGACACATTGCTATTGTGTTTTCTTTGCAGCTGAATCCCAGTTTTAACGTTTTTTTTAACGTGTAGTTTTTATCAAGGCCGCGATATCAAAACAACTTGCGAGTTTAATAATAGTTTGGTCGTGTGTTGGAACAGACTTTTATTTTCGTTTCTCTTCCCTGTGGGACAAACGGACTTGTTTTGCAGAACATGCATCATCTCATCCATTTCCTGCAGGATTTTTGTCCCTGAGTCATTGAGGCTGGGATTCAGCTGGAAGTGGCTCTCAAAGCCTAGTTTTATCACATTTGTTCTCTTCTCTCGTGACAATGAAACGCAACTAATCTTTGAAAAGGAATCAAGTCTGCTGGTGTGCCTTGTACTCTGGCCTCTTCAATACTGAAGGTCTGCCTTTATTGGACATTTTTGTAGTGTTAAATGCACTGAACTAACAGTGCAGCATCAGTATTGTTATTTATTTGCCTGTCTGTCGGACAGGCGGAATGTTACCTAGAAACGATTTTGCAAATCTAGACCTGTATGTGTATGTTTTCCATGTTTTCTGTATCTGATATGAATGGATTTGTTTTTATTTATTGCCAGTGGACTACTGTATTTTTGGTATCAATGACAACTATAACAAAAGAGAGTTTTGGCTTTTCTGAGCGCTACAGTATAGTAAACAGTTATGTAACAACATAGTGAACATGCTTTGAGCTGCGAGGCCCTGCCAAACTCGGCTATGGTTACGTAAAAAATACAAACAATATCTGGTAGAAACACACTGGGAAAATGAAGACACCGGTCCAAACATGCTGTCCGTGAGACATATTCTGTATTATATATGGAATTTGAATCATTTGTGTAAAAAATGGGTCATAAATGACTAAAAAATGAAAGAGATTCCCCAAGGGATTCAATGTAGTGAAATCATGTTAATACAGACAAACCTTTGTGCACTTTGTGAAGCACTTTCAGACGTCTGCGTTATGTCCACTGCTCTCCTCCATGTTTCCACATACACTTATAACTTAATAACGTGTGCAACGTAGCTTCATTTACTCGAGAGGTATTTGGAGAGAAAGAAGGAGGCATAAAGAGAACATCAATAAAGTTTTTTTTCCTGTATTTTAAATTCTCCAATCATGACTGGCATTGTTTTGTTGCAGTGTCACCGTCTCTGACTCTCTTCTGATATCACAGCTGACAGTGATGGGGACAAACGAGGGGTTGTGATGTTTCCATGTCGATCAGTGTTATCTGCAATCCAATGCTTTGATAAAATACTTTTATACTTTTTTGTTTCCTTTTAAGCAGGGCTCACTTTTGTGCAGTTAACTTGAAAAAATAAAACATAATATAGGGTCTGAGCCACAAATGGCAGGGAACCGAAACGGTTCCTGACGCGAATCTGTGAGGAACCTTCAGATTATTGTTATATCCGTGGCTTTGTGGTCATTTTTGAGGGTGTTAACGTCCATAAAAACTCTTGAGACTTTGCACTGAAGTCAGGTCTGGCGAAAATGCGATATTGGCATAGTTCCCGGACCCGTGCGTTGGTCAATGGCTCTGTAGCGCCCCCTAAGGTGAAAACAGAGGCAAAGTTGAGTCCCACCAAATATCCCAAAACAAGACGAACAAAAGGTCCACCGTAACCATGGCGTCAACTCAACAGGAAGACGGCCCTTTTGAATGTTGGCGTCCAATTTGTGCTTGACGCATCAAAGATGATTTTAAAAGCTGATGATTTCAATCCTTAGAATTGCAGTGAATGTCGTCACCATGACAGAAGAACATTGTCTCAGCTGCAGCTGACTCTCTAGGAGAAGCCCACAGATTTTAACCTTGGTCCACTGAGTCTGCCTTTGTTGGACTTAATTAATTCCGTATACGCTCTCTGCAGAGCTGTTTTATTGGAAGCAGCAGCCTCTCCGCTCTACAGGTGGGACCTCCCATAGGTGCCACTATTTTAATTATCTCCTTCCGAGGCCGTCTCCATGGCAGCCTTCTGCTCACTGAGGCTTTCAGCCTTGTGTAATGTTGTAGAGTTTAGTCTGGATTTGTCGTGGGATATAACGCCTGATAGGATTTGGTGCTGTATAAAAAAAACTGGTATGACCTGCTGTAGAGTGTGTGTGTGTGTGTGCAGTAGCTTCACCTACTGCCTTGAAAAATGAAATGAATGCTTTCTGTTGTCGTTGCTGAGCTGAAAGAATTGTGATCCCTGCAAATGAAAAATGCCAGAAATTGTTTCTCTCCCATAATATTGCAGGTTTACTTTGGTGCTAAGCCTGATAATAGTTTGTGAGTGTCTGACGCAATATAGCACACTACAGCGGGGGTGTTGTGTTGATGTTATGGAAATAAGCGCTGTAGGCTGTACTAGAGCATTGAAGTGCACTGTAGGATTATGTCAGCTGCCCCGTTTGGCGAGGAGAAACTTCAGAACCCTGCCTTTCCTGAGGAAAACTCCTAAAGACTGTCCTGTTGTGGTTTTAATTTTGAACCTATGTGGTCTGTGGCCCCCAAAATAGTAAATAGTCTGGAGACCGAAGAAGAAGCTGAGTTTTTGACACTTTGTGTGAATTAGATGAGAGGCCAGTAATTCCCAAAAATGTCAAAGGAATTAAAGCTGAAATCTGCATTGCTAAGATGATGTTCCCCCAGGGTTTGTGATGCCCTCTATTAAGCCGTGATTCTTTTAATTATTATTATTTCAAGTCAGACTGAAATGAACATTTCCTTTTTTATAAGTGAGACCTAAGCAAAAAAGTCAGTCAGAGTATCTCTGTTTCATTACCATCGATGGGATGTGGGCTACGTGACGTAACGTTGTGAACTTGACACAATCCTGACACTGACAGGGTGACAGTCCCTACTGAGCGTGTGTGTGCGTGTCTCATCCTGTCCTGGTTCTGGATGTAACAGCCACGCCTCAGCAGCTGGTGTGATCATAAAGACTGTGTGCTCCTCACCCACCACCATCACCCTCCCTCCCTCCCTCCTGTTGTCCAGGAGACTGTGCTGACAAGGTCTCCACGTGTTGCCTCTATATTTGGAAGCACCATCAAATAAATCGGGTCACATTGTTTTAGTGATGTAACACAAATGCGTGAATCAGTGTTCAGACTATTACAGAAACTAAATATTAGAATGTAGAATGTAGGTCATGGAAGAAAGTTCCAGAGTTTGGTGGATTTGATGTGGATCTGGATTCATTTTTTAATTAAAAATCAACAATCATTTAAACAAAAACAACCCTTTTTTTTAAGATAGGCAAGTGTATTGACACTTTCTCTAATTATTGCTTCCCAAACTTTTTTTTTTATCCGGGGACCCACTTACTTTTTAACTATGACAAATATGGCTAATTGTGCATAATATAACATTTGGACGATCTAACCGAACTAATAAATGAATCAAAACGTAATTGTATGCACATGTCATTTAATAAAAGGCTGGAAACCCTCCAGGAATATCTTCTGCTACCTATTTGTGGCCCCTGACCCTGTCTCTATATTATCATATTATAGTATTGCAGTAGTTAACATCAAGGAATGACTGTCATGTTTCTTTTCAAACATCCTGAGATGGCGTCACTGTTTAAATTCACTGAATTTTGGGCATTTTATTCATTGAAAAAGCTATTATTCACTGCCATCGTGTTTTCCCCCCTTGCTCTGCAAGATGTCATGTTAATATTTAATCATTTTTGTGATGATGAAAAGGATGTGCATCTTTTAGATGTGGAAACCTGAAGCCTTTAGTGCACATAAATCAATAGAATTGTGTCTTTGGTTGAGTAGTTTTAAGACGTTTCCATATTCATCGATTATGGATTTGAGTATACTGTAGATACAGAGCAGCATGTTAGCACGGCAGTGGAAACACCAAAGACTGTATACATGTGGTCTATGGGAATATTAGATTACACTTTTCACTTGATTTATGATCACATTAAACATTTTCCTGACAAGTTCATGTTCTCAATCACGGGTTTCACTTCTTCTCCAATAGCACATAATGGCAGTTTTGTAAATGATATTCCAATTTTGAGGAAAATTGAAGATAAGCCATAAGACATGAATGTGACCGACAGTTGGTATCGTCCGGTTGCAACTGTCTGGGTCAAATTCGAGAGGCAGCCTGAAGACTACGTCCTTATAATGATCTTAAATATGTGTTTTATGTCTTACTTAAATATAGTTTGTGTTCCATCTTAGGTAACAGATACATAGTCCATGGTTGCCTCGTGAAAGCATTTAAGTAACCATTACAGCTACAATATAACAACTGTAGTATAAAAACATCATAATAAGTGCTAATAATAAGTAGTTTGTAGCTCAAGTTACACAAAATAAATTAATCTGTGTGAACTTTTTTATTTCACATCAGCATCTTCCCCGGGTGACTGAGTTCAAAGGTCACCAGGTCAGATACCATGTACTGAGTTCAGTGCAGGTTGCAGCCATAAACACCAGGACTGATGAACACCTTCATCAATAGGTCGGTCGCGTCTCCCGTCATCTGTCAGGCCTGTCGGTGTGTTATGGACGTTCAGCATTACTGCGCATATTTGTGGTCCACTACCTGTTTGGCCCACCGTCACTTTAACATGAACAGTGCACAGTGTCGTCACACACAAGTGGGGGAGCACAAGTTTCAAACCTCTCAACTGCTAAACTGTCCTCTCCAGAGCGAGCGGAATCAAAATAGCACCAAGAGGTATTGTGTAATGTGTTTTTTTTTTTTTGTTACAGTGCAACAACAGAGCTCTCTCGAATCAATACACCTCCCTCCCTCCCTCACATGCTTGCTTGCTTGCTGCTGAGAGAGAGTGCACACAGTGGCCGGTCACATTTCCACTTCATAACACACAAGACTGTGTGAAGTGATTTCACTGAGAGCTGCAGCGAGCGGGTGAACTGTGGCAGAATGCAACATCTCTCTGTTCACACACGAGCAGTTAAAGTAGCCGCTGAACGTCCACATCACAAGACAGACAAGCGTCATAATCGGGCTAAACCTGCATTTTAATACCAGTCATTTAAATCCATCTTTTAAAAAAAAAAAAATTTAAAAAAATTGTTAGCTGTAAGGACAAATCTAGCATTTATTTTATCCGTTCTGGCTCTGAATAAATAAAATATCATGAATATACAGGACAAGGTTCATTCATAATTTACACATAGATGAGTTATATAAAAGCATAGATATGAGTCGTTTTCTAAGGATGTTTATTTGTACCGTTGTGATATAGTTTATACCTACATACTATACCTTGAATAAAAATCGTCTACACTAAAAGTTCATCAAGGCCAAAAAAGGATGTATGCCTCCCCCCTATATTTTATGTACAAATACACAATAACATGGTTATACTGTACGCACATACCTGAGCATAACTCAACAATGCAGTTGTTTCTTTCTACACAGAATCCAGGTTTGATCCAACAGCCTATAATATGTGTTAAGAATGATTTCAATCAGCTAAATGAGTGGCAGTGATGGTTAAGCGCGAGACAACTGTGTCTCTGGAGCTTTCTTTTAGTCCTATTCATTTAACAAAAACATCCACAGCATTGTTAGGTGTCAACACACTGATTATTTTAAGGCATACAGATGGCCTAAAACAATAAAATAATAATAAGTATAATAATAAAAGCATAGTTTTGTGTGTGTGTGTGTGTAAGGGATAAAGGAAATGATGTCTCCTCAAAATATCAGTTCATCATGTGCAGGTCATTATCCACAACAGGATCTGCTTTAAAGAAGAAGTGTGTTTTAATCCGACCTGCGGCTCCGAGTCTGAGAAACACTCCCCCGTGGGTTTGGACTGTGTGTGAGGCAGGAGGTGATGGAGGTGATGGAGGTGATGGAGGCCTGATCAGTCTCCTCTCAGTCCAGCAGTGGCAGACTCCGCAGCTCTCAGCTCGGGCTCCTGTTTGTCGGCTGTCACTCCTGCACCTCTCCCCTTCTCCTCCTCATCGGACTCCCCGCTGTGTTGGCCCCCCCGGCTCTGCTGAGACGCGTGCGCCTCTCTGCCCACAGTGTCGGATCTCTGCGTGCTCGTGTGGCCGTGGGGTGACGCGTAGTGTCCGTTTGTCTGCTGCTGCGTGTGCGCAGTGTCTGCTGCTGCTGCTGTGTCCTTCCACTGGAACTGGCTGTGCGCGGCTACCGCGAGCTGCCGGCTCTGATTCAGGTTCAGGGACTGTGTAGGCTGTGTAGGCTGTGTAGAGTTCCACTCTACAGAGACGTTGTAGCCCGTGGAACTATTAAGCGAGATGTTCGCGGTGGGGGTGACCTCCCCAGGAACCCCCGGCCTCCCCACAGAAGAGGAGCCACTAGTTGGTTTCCAGATCAGGCTGTAGTAAATGGCCAGGATAATGGCTGCTAAGGACACGGACAACACATACGCAAAAACAGTGGCGAGTCTCACCCACTTCTTGTTCGTCTTAGCAGCCATCTTAGCCTTTTTGTCCCCCGTGTAAGTGGCAGGTTTCCCCCTCTCCATATTGGGCATGAAGTCCCGGTCTCTCATGTTGCCCCGGTTTTTCCCTCGATGCTCCACCACCCCCTCCGTCTTGATGGTTCTTGTTATCCACAGTCCAGGAGAAGAAGAAGAAGAAGAAAAAGGAGCGGATGAGAGCGCAGCTGATGAGGATGAGGATGCTGCTGGTCCACCTGGAACCAAAACCGCAGGATTGTTTTGCGGCTAAATGGATTTCTTGTAATTCATTTGCGGGCTTCACAGGCTCTGCACCTCCTCGCGCTCGGCACCACGGTGGCGTGTTTCATAACGGACATCCAGCGTCCACACACACGGGGCTGAGTGCGCGCTTCAGCATCCGACAGCGGCCGCGGGACACACGGCTCCCTTGCGCCACATTTCCAGGCGGCAGCTGGCGGTACAGGCCCACGGCGACTCCGCAGTATGAAATTTGATGTCATTTATTAGGACGATTTAGTGAGATCATAGCCCACGGTGCACAGCTGCCTGTCTTATCCGGCAAATGAAGTGGCTGGCTCAGCTAAAAATACAGGAGAGGGGGCGGGCGGTGGCTCTTAAAGAAGCAGCAGCTGTACAGCAGCAAACACACACACACACACACAGGTTTGCGTATTCTTCCAAGGACCCAGGATTCATTCAGACAGCCTAAATAAACCCTTAAAAAAACAGGTATCAACCCATAAATAACCCCTTTTAAAGGTGTGACATAAAAGTGAATACCAGTCAAAAATGTCCCCACTTTCCCAAAAATGTCCTCACTTTGGTTTTTTATCATATTTATAGTCCTCACAAAAATATACAGTACATACAAGGACGTATCCCTGACCCTGACCCCTGACTCTACACATATTTATTTCCTCTGACCTTCACCAGGATCTCAGAAATGAGGTTCACCCACATAAGGAGCAGGATTAGGTCCTCAGGAGGTAACAGAAATAAATATACACACACACACACACACACACAGTTGGGCAGGATGTTGCTGAGATGAAATGACGTTGCAAACTGTTGACTTTAAATCGTGCGCATGAAAGCGCTTCATGTGAGATGAAGTGCACCGCTTCAATAAAGTGACAATTCATTAATTTTAGTGGGATTTATATGGATTACGCAATGCTTTATCCTCCCCCTCTGCCTCAGCCAACAGCACATAGATCAGCTCTCTTCTTTCATTTCTTTCTTTCCTTCTTGACCTCTTTCTACCTGTTGGCTGTTCCACTTTACAGTGTGACATTTCAGCACAATGGACAGCGCCTGGACTCTGGACAAACCACCATCGCTCACTGCATGTGACACAATTCACAGTTAAAGGAAAGAGAGAGAGTTGGTACTCACAACACAGGTGTCCCTCACACCATAGGTGCTCATGAAGGAGGAGACTTATCCAAACTTTATGCCCAGAAAGGCAAAGCACTTTCTGTAATGCAAACATCCTTCATACAATTCAGAAGGGAAACTTTAAAAATAGGCCCCAACACATTTATTCTCCTGCTTTATCCAACATCATTCGTTATTATTCACCACTATTAACTTCATAGCCGTGACCTTTAAGGTCAGAGAGGAAGTTAGTTGTTTTGCATATTTGTTTACACTGCCCCTAGAGGCCAAGAATTATACTGCATGCACTTGTGCCTCTCTGAGCTTGCACACCTGACACTGTTTGACCTTTTTGTTTCCACACCCACAGGAAAACCATCTGTGAGTGTCTTTACTTGGACTTTTTCGGCATAATGTGCCACATTTTATGATTTGGTAACTCTTTTATACCTGTATTGTTTTTCTTTTTATGCACAGGTATATCCACGTTCATATATTTCATTATCTTATCAAGTTTGATCCACTTGATCCACTTGTTACGTGTGATTGTCGATTCTTCTGCTGAAAATATTACTCTTCTCTTATTTTACAAGATAATGTCTTCACGACAGAGGAGACAAACGATGCTCCTTACAGATACACACACACAGCATCTTAAATAAGTGGAGCCTGTGCTGTGGTGGTTGATCAGCTGTCGCTGCTCTGCTCTCTGACAGGCGGGAGGTTTGCATTATTGCCTGTTCCGAGGGTTGGTTTGAATGATATCCAAATGACCGGGAGGAAGAGCCTGGGCAGTATCCTGCCCAGTGTAATAAACGACACTCCATTATGACCAGGGACAGGTGGTTTCACTGCACTTGTCACTTGATAAAATAATTGTTGATCAAATTAATTCCTGATGATTTGATGTTGTATGTGAACCAGGGAACAATCATATTATGAGGAAAATATCACATCGAGTCATTTCTGGTGATAAACCCTTGAGAAGTCCACATAATACTTGCTTCCACACAAATACTGTGGAGGTAAACAACTAAAAAACTACAATTATATGAGGGACAGGAACACCTACTTTCAGGTGTTCCCATGTATGATCAAACCACAGTCAGCAGGAAAAATGGCCTTTTCTTTTTTGTCATCTGGGTGAATTAGCATTTTAATATCAGTGTAAAACCAAATTTTGCCTCTCATACTGTCTACTCCTCAGGCTTTGAAGGCAGCGCCTCCGCCTTTAGTCAGGTTGCATATTTGTTTTTTCCTTCAGCCTAATTTGCAAGGCATATTACTCTCGGAGTGTCCTGAGTACAATCACAGAATCTATGCATTTAAACGCGCCTGAGAACCAGTCACTGCGTGTGACCATGGTGGACGTCTACGTTGTGAAGATATTTTCATTATAACTTTCGTTTAAAACGTTAAACTTTCGACGAAAAGGACAAAATGAATAAGAAAAGATATTTTCTGGAGCCTCCAGAAGTCAAAGACTATCTGGTCAAAGGAGAGAGATTCACCATGTGGTCAGAGGTAAGTGGGTGTTTTAATATACCTAATATTTAGTATATTAAATGTTGGGCAATATCACATGAACTTTAATCACTGATGTTACATTATTTAAACTGATTTTAAATGGTCACATTTGACATTTGGCAGCACTTTAAACTCAATAAAAGTACAAAAGACACTCGCAGCCACTTTATTAGATACACCTGTTCAACTGTACATATATTTATAGCAATACTGAGCATCAGAATGAGGAAGAAAGACAATTAAAGTGATTTTTTTTTTCTTACTCTGTGGCATGTTAGTTAGTTAGAGGCAACTACTGGGCTAACTTTCTCTAGGGTTTACAGCGAATGGTCAGAGGAAAGTGACCAGACTGCTTTGAGTTGATTGAAAGAAACAAATAGTCACTTGAATAAACATTTGTTACAACCAAGGTATACAGAAGGCAGTCTCTGAAGTCACACACTTTCTCTGGAGTCTTCTGTACCTAATATAATGGCCAGGGAGTGAGTGTATTTGAATAATAATAATTCCCATGTCTCCGTCAAGGATTCCAGAAAGACCGTTCCTGTCACCATGAAGATGGACCCTAAAGGGTTTTTTGTCTACTGGATGAACCAAAGCAAGGTAATAAAGGAGAAGATTCTGGGGGGGAAAATGCTCCTGCACAGATTGATGGTTGAGGAAACTAAAACAATTTGGCTGCATAAGAGTGTAGACGCAGTACAGGAGTCCAGGTTTTGACAGATAGAATGATTCACATCCACAGTATGTGTGTGTGTGTGTGTGTGTGTGTGTGTTATTAGTGTTTGTCACGCATGTGGAGGTTATTGATCCGTACAGTTGTGGGCTGAACATTTTCTTTCTTTGTTTCTCGTTCCACACTACAATATTGTTGACTGTAAAAAGAAACAAAGGAAAGAAAAGGGCAGTCATGTGCATTTAAAATGTACTATATCGGAACTCTATCTATCTATCTATCTATCTATCTATCTATCTATCTATCTATCTATCTATCTATCTTAATGGGTCAGGAAGCTATGGTTGCTTTTGCACTTTGCCAAATGATGACTTGTATCTCAGGCCGTATTTGGACTGGCGCCTACATGTTGAGAGAGAGACAGAGTGAGATGATGATTCTCTCTGTCTCTTGTTTCTAGGAGACAACATTCCTGGACGTCGCCACTATCAGAGATACTCGGACAGGAAAATATGCAAAACTTCCAAAAGTGAGTAGAGTATTATCGTGAACGTACACAGATATGACGACTGACTTAAGCATGTGTGAGTGTGTGTGTGTGTGTGTGTGTGTGTTCGTTGTGTAAGAATCTCTGCAGGCATGCAAATTTATATAAGAGGCATATTTGCATTGCAAAAAGACACACATACACAAACAGAGATAAACACACACACACCTCACTACACACTGAGTCATGATCTGAGATTTTTGTGTGTGTGTGTTTTGTTCTCATATCATGAGGTTCTGTTGGAAGCATGTCGTCTCCTCGGGGCTTGTGAGGAAGTTTTGGGAAAGTGCCTGATATCAACTGTGCACACAGAACAGAACACAAGTGACTGTGTTGAACTTCAATCTGTGTGTGTGTGTGTGTGTGCATAAGTTTGCATGTCCTGGTCAGTGCATTTGCCTGTGTTGAATAAACAACCAGGTGCCCAGCCTTTTAAATGGGATGTAAATGAGAAAAATAAAGGATGAATTTCACTATAATAGTGATTAGTGAATTTGACTTTGCACTGTGCCAGTCTCAGATGACATAGGGCGATAGGCGGGGTCACTCACACCCTGGACAGATCGCCAGTTTTGAGATGTTATTTGTCATTCTACACATTGCATAGAGGTATTTTCTTATTTACATAGAAACATAACCCTTACCCTACACCTAAATCAAATTAGTTTATGCTTTTGTCTTTGCCAAAGTAAAAGGTTTTGACAAATCTCTGCTCTTAAACAGAGATCTATGAGATCATTGTATATCACATGTAATGTAATTCTATTCTACTATTCTAATTTTGCACATTTTTCTTCTTTTCTTTTGTTTTTCCTCAGCACCCCAAAGTTCGCAACGTGTTCAACCTGGACTTCCCAGACAGCAACCATCTTGCCAAGACCCTGACCATCGTCTCCGGCCCTGACGTGGTGAATCTCACCTATCACAACTTCTTCGCCTCCAAAGAGAAAGTGACACAGGTAATAAACTGACACCGTGTGTCCTTCCTTAAGTTGTTCACAGTCCTTTCTTTCTGTCACTGATCCTCTCTGATAGTTTAAATGCAGCAACTCCGACTGCCTCTCTCTCTCTCTCTCTTTTAGTCTCTATTAGACTTTATGAGTCCAATATCCGGATTTAATGAGCTGTAATGAAATCACAGTTGTGTTTTAGTTCAGACACACACACACATGCACCACTCTCTTTTCCTGAGGTCCTATTATGTTAATGCCCTCTAGTGGTAAGTTAGTGGCAATTTAAGGCTGTACAGTAGTTGCATGATGTGGACACTGAGTGTAATGTGGCTCTTTGTGTTTTGTTTTCGTCAGAACTGGGCAAACGACATCCTCGCCATTGCCTACAACCCTGCGAGAAACAATGCATGCAGACAAGTCTTCATGGAGAAAATGTGAGCGCACGTCACAGTGTCAGTGCAGATGCTGAGTAAAACACACAGTGATCCTGTTTTCTTCTTCAAACCCTAGATACGTCCGTATTTCCCTTCAGACCAACAAGGACGGGAAAATCCCGGTGAAAAAGTAGGTTTCTTTGAAGGTTTCTGAAGAATTCAATGCTCTGCAGATTCCCATGTTTGTAACCACGTGTGTTTTATCAGTATTTACAAAATATTCCCTGCGGATAAGAAGAGGGTGGAAAGTGCTTTAGCATCAGCAAACCTCCCTAAAGGAAAGGTAAGAAATTATTCTTTTTACACCGCTGGAAAAGCAAATTTCAAAGTCAAACTGTTTAAACATCACATGTTCACATTTCAGTATGACACCATAAAGCCGGATGTGTTCACTGAGTCCGCGTTCAGGGCCTTCATGACAAATCTCTGCCCTCGAACTGAGATCTATGAGATCTTCACTTCCTAGTAAGTCACTGTCTTTAACTTTTCTGATGAATAAACTTATTGTTATTTCATTTCCCTCATTCTTCACGGAGACACGTTAAAGTGTCAAATCTAGAGATTGAGCTTACTTATTTCAATAAATGACATTTATTATCACAGTTATGTGATTTATATACAATAAATAAAGCTATTAACATGACATGTTATGATACAGTAGTTGGCACAGTGCTTAAGACATCTGGTAATAACTTGCATCACGTTCATGTTGGTCTGATTCTCCATTCTCTTGCATTCAGGCTGCAGTGAGTCACTTTTAAATGTAAACAAATGTATGCTACATTCAAAGCGTTATCATATGAATTCACACACGCAGTTACCTTCACTGCGAATGGATGCAGTTTGGAGCACCCATGGTAATTTGCCATGGGAATGATCCACAACTCCTTATATGGACATCCTGGGGGGGGGGATTTATAGGTCACATATTCAGGCTTTAAAACACTTTTTTTGTTTCATCTTCTTATGTGTTGTTGTGTCAAAGTTATGATTCATTTTGTATCGCATTTTTAGTAGTGATATAAAGTAGCAATAATAGTGCAAAATAGAGCGTTTTTCTTCATAAAAAAAGCCAAGTGAACTTAGACATATCTCCAAATTTCACAAATTCAATGTTTTTTTTTTATCAGATTGCCAATAGGTTATGCTGAAATTATTGATATAAGACACTCCATATTGCACATTCTTATAGTCTCTGTATATACTGTATGTTTAAACATAGTAATGGGAAAAAAGTAGCCAAAATGCTCTGTGTTCTAAGGGATAAACAACAGCCTGCTGCAGTTTCCTTCACTGCGAATCGATGTAGTTTGGACAAGTCATACAAATATACAACTTACTGCAGCACAAGTACAAACAGAAATCTGTGTGTGTGTGTGGAGGGGAGACAAAAGTAGGTCACAGAGACTGCAGTGCTTTGGTAATTTCTCAGAAGTGCACAGAAGAAGAATTTCCACACTGGAGCTTTAAGTTCCTGGCATGGCCTCAGGTGTCAGCGAGGAGGCTGGAGTGGTCTACCTTGCACACTGCTCTGATGTGATGTTTTTTACTCTCCCCCCCCCCCCCCCCCCAGCTCCACAAAACCCACCATGACAAAGGAGAACTTCACCAAGTTTCTCAACGAGAAACAGCGAGACTCCCGGCTCAACGAGGAGCTCTTCCCGCGCCTGCGGCCGGACCAGATCAAGGCTCTGATTGACAAATATGAACCCTGTTTAAGTAATTCTAACAGAGGTAAGATCCATCCAAATCTACAACGCTTCACAATCACAGTTTTAGTGTAAATGCTTTGTTCTTCTGCAGGGCTGATCTCTCCAGAGGGTCTTCTGTTCTACCTCATGGGCACGGAGACATCAGTTGTCATGCAGGACAGGCTGGCCAAGTGTCAGGACATGAGCCAACCTATACCCCACTACTTCATCAAATCATCCCACAACACATATCTGACAGGTGACTTTCACCTCTCTGATCAGCCTCTAAATCCTTCAAACTCAACATGTGGACAATCTCTGTCTGTCTGTCACCTGCAGCCGGACAATTTTCTGGCGTGTCCTCTCCGGAGATGTACCGGCAGTGTCTGCTCGCCGGATGCCGCTGCCTGGAGCTGGACTGCTGGAGAGGCAAACCTCCAGATGAAGAGCCCATCATTACCCACGGCTTCACCATGACAACCGAGATCCTCTTCAAGGTATGTAAACAAATACAAACAAGTGCATGAGCAGATGTAAACAGATACGAACGACATAAGAGAAGAATTTTTGAGGTTTATATTTCATGTTCCGGGGCGTATTTCACTATCTACACAGAGCACAGTGAAGTAAAACAACATTAACCCTTTAACACCAAAATGTCCTGTGAGTTAAGTGCTTATGCCTATTTTTCCAGAATAACTTCCAATACCTGGCAGCTCTTTACAGTTAACTGCGTGTATTAGTGTATTAACAGTTTAAAATGAACAAAAACAAAACTTGTACACGAACAAGACGAGATTGTGTCACCAATAGATCAATAAGTCACTAATTCTTACTCACTGGACCCTTAGGTAGGACAAAAAAACCCCCAAAAGAATGATTTACATTTCCTGCTTCCAGTAAATGTTTATCACAAACTGAGCCTTTTCCCAGTAGCTCACCTATTAACCAGTATGTATTGGTTCAAAATGACATGTTCTTGTATTCACCTACACGGCTATGGAGAGGGCCATAGTGCATTCTGGGTAACATGCTAAGCTTTTTTTTGACATTTTCTTCATGTCCGTGTGCACATTAAAGGAAAAGAAGAGCACACACACACATCCACATGCCGGCATACTACCCCACCCCCCCACCCCACCACCTCCATCATCCTGTAGCCCTCAACACTTCCATTTAAGGGCAGCTGGAGCTCCACTGTGTCCCGGGCCATGACACAACAACTCACCTCAGTTTACTGTCAGCCTCTAGATGTGTGATGATAGGCCAGGGTCTGACTCTAGGGCCTCTAGTTCTGCAGTTTGTCATGATGTCCCTCTGTGGGAGAGTTTGTTTTTATATTCACTGTTTATAATCTAGCTAAATGCATACATGTATAAAAAAATGTGCAGTCCACCATCACACTGAGGACCAAACATGGTCGTCTAATGTCCGTCTGTATGTGTCTCTTTTATTGTATTGTCTTGGACAGAGGTGGAAACTATTGAATTACATTTACACAAGTTTTTTTTGTGTACATGTACTTTTTAAAGTATTTTTTCTAAATTTGGTGAGGACAGGTGAATGATGAGGACAGGAGAGGTGAATGATGAGGACAGGACAAGTGAATGATGAGGACAGGACAGGTGAATGATGAGGACAGGACAGGTGAATGATGAGGACAAGTAAATGATGAGGACAGGACAGGTGAATGATGAGGACAGTTGAATGATGAGGACAGGTGAATGTTGAGAACAGGTGAATTGGTGCTAATTAAGGTCCCTGAGTGAGCATTTGTGACCTTTGACCCATTTGACTGATACTTATTGATGTGTTTACATATTTTAATTAATTTGAAAAGGTAAAAACAATTCATGTGACATTTGTGTCCCCTTGTCCTTTAAGCGTGACACAAGAAAGAACCCCAACCTTGTTAAAAAAAGTTAACAAGCTACTTTTTTACTTTTTACTACATGTTTAGACCAGTATTGTTACTATTGTTACGTAGAATATTTCAGTACTCTCTCCACCTCTGCTCTATATGCTTAAAATGTATTATTTTGTATTTCTTATTTATCACTTGTGCTGTGACAGGATGTGATCGAGGCCATCGCTGAGAGCGCCTTCAAGACTTCACAGTACCCGGTTATCCTGTCCTTTGAGAATCACGTTGACTCGTAAGGGCTGTTCCCGTGAACTCATGCCTCATTCACACACACACGGAATGAAATAAAGCTCTTAATCCATTATGTTCACATGGAATATCGATGGGAAATACAGAGGGTGTAAATGAACCTCCGCCTCTCTACAAACAAAGTAACAGGTGTCACTGTGCTTCATTCCAGGGTTAAACAGCAAGAGAAGATGGCTAACTACTGCAAAACCCTATTTGGCGATGCCCTGCTAACAGAGCCGCTGGACAAATATCCTGTGCGTACACTGCTGCAACACAGCTCATGCAATAACATTTGATTTCATGTAAACTGATTCATATCTGACTTGTATAACGGTCTGTTAGCTGTAGGTGTGTTGCTGTGCGTTACGTTATCATTTTCCTCCAAGAAAACAACATCCCAAAGTTACTTCGTTTATTGATTTTTAACTCATAACATGTGTGCGTCATGTCCAGTTGAAGCCTGGCCAGCAGATCCCCAGCCCGTCTGAGCTCATGGGCAAGATCCTCATCAAGAACAAGAAGGGCGGCGACACAAAACCGACCCAGAATAAGAAAACCACCACAGGAGCCGCAGAGCAGGCCACAGCCGCAGCTGCACAGGTCACAAACACTGCCCAGGATCCTGCAAACCCTGCAGAGAACCCTGCAGGTGATTGAGATGCACAAAAGCAAATCTGATTTAGGCCCGGTCCGTACACGTGTTCCCGACATTACATTTAAATATTTATTATTCAGATGGGGAAGCAGCTGTGGAGGACAACGAGGAGCAAGAAGACACAGAGGAACAAGACGAGGAGAAGATGAAGACGTCGGATGAGGTAGAGGATGACAACTGCCATGGCAATTTTTCCGCGTTACATCAGCCGTGTTCGGCAAAGGGGATCAAATATCAGACAACTTCCTGTCAATCCCCCGCAGGGCACAGCTGGTCAAGAGGTAACATCGTACGAGGCGATGTCGTCCATTGTCAACTACATCCAGCCCAACAAATTCATCTCCTTTGACAATGCCAGAAGTAAATTGATTTTTTTTTATACACAAATAAAAATCACACAACAAAGTCAAAGTTGCCGTGAGTTATGTAACGCTCCCTTTTGTTGTTTTTCTTTCACAGAGAAAAACAAAAGTTATGTCATCTCGTCTTTTGTGGAGACCAAAGGGGAGGCGATGATTTCCAAGACTGCTGTTGAATTTGTGGAGTATCCTTTCAGGGCGCTGCAGGTGTACAAGAAATACAAGAAAACCTTTGTCCATGTGGGCTGAGATAGATTTTGAAAATGAGTCGGACATCACATATAAAATTGCTCTCCTTAAAACCGTCTTTCTCAGATACAATAAGAGGCAGATGAGCAGGATTTACCCCAAAGGAACTAGAATGGACTCGTCTAATTATAGCCCCCAGCCTTTTTGGAATGTAGGCTGCCAGATGGTGGCGCTCAACTACCAAACAATGGGTAAAATGGACGCTCAAGGATGCACCGATGAACATAAAACGTGCTGCAGTACATTAAAAGATGTCCTGTCTTGTTTAATGACATTACATTTTAAAACCTGAGCTTTTATTGTTCCACCACAGCAGGTCAGTGTTGCACCTCCTTGAGCTGCACAGGCCGCTGCTGTCGTGATGTGATGACTTGCATGCTGCAGAGAGAGAGAGAGAGAGAGAGAGAGAGAGAGGGCCGTGAATGTGCTTCTCCTGTGTCTGTTTTGCAGATTTCCCCATGCAGCTCAACATGGCTCTGTTTGAATTCAACGGCCGCACGGGATACCTGCTCAAGCACGACGTCATGCGCCGCAGCGACAAGAAGTTTGACCCCTTCTGTGACAGGATTGACACGGTGGTGGCGAGCACGCTCACCATAAAGGCAGGTTCACAGCTGTGTGACCAACCAACACCTGCTAATATCTAATAAACCCATTAAAGCTGCAAGTTTCAGTGACTTGCACAACTCATGTTGCAGTGCAGAGAAACTGCCGGATGACGGCTGTTTTTAATCTTCTACATTGAACATCAACTGTCCCTCAGTCACCTTGTGTCGGTGTTTGCTCTGCAGTGTGAATGCAGGCTCTGTCATAATACAAAGCCGCCTGCTGTGACTGATACATAGTTCCTGGTACTCAGCAGACGCCGCATGAGCAGCAAACCTGAGCTCTATTTATATTCCCTGTGTCCTGAACATGGAGCCATTACACACAACAGGACACATTCATGTTGCCTCACACAAACATGTGTCTCGTTTCATTTTCATCAGATCTATTCTGGCCAGTTTCTGTCCGACAAGAGTGTGAAAACGGGGGTGGAGGTGGAGGTGATTGGGCTGCCCGGCGACCCCAAGAAGAAGTATCGCACCAAGTGGTCAACCACACCCAACGCCATTAACCCAGTGTGGAATGAGGAGCCTTTTGTTTTTGAGAAGGTGCAGAAAACATTCAAATGATTGTGAGAACTCAAGCTACTGTGCTGCTGCTGCTGCTGCTGCTGCTGCCGCCGATTGTAATCCATCTGTTGTTGTCGTCATGGAGCAGATCCTGCTTCCAGAAATGGCCTCTCTGAGAATCGCAGTCCACGAGGAGAACGGAAAATTCTTGGGTCACAGGATCATCCCGGTGGATGCCATTCTGTCAGGTCAGACGCTCAAATCATGCCTCGTCTGAATCTGAGTCACCTACAAGACCTCAGAGTGATCGAGTTAGCTGCGGATTTGTGGTTAATTCACAGGTGTTTCATTTATGTTCCGCAGGGTTCCATCACATCTGCCTGCACAGTGAGAGCAACATCCCGCTCACTCTGCCTGCTCTCTTTGTCTTCATTGAGGTGAAAGACTACATCCCTGCTGCCTTTGCAGGTAAAAAAAATAATAAAAAAACAGGGATCTGAAGGAGTTTTTGCACAGTTACACAACAATATAAAATAACTGATGTGTTTGAATCTGCCTCAGATTTCACAGATGCCTTATTTAACCCAACAAAGGGCACAGAGAAGACCTCTAAGGCTCCAAAGGAGGTGATGACAAACTCAAGTCTCTAAAACTGACAAATTGACAAAGTAGCTGTACTCCTATCAACCCTACGAGATGATGATGATGATTCTGTCCTTTTTGTGTCCACTCAGTCATCCTCCAACTACGTTTCTCCATATGAGTTGCCTGTCGTCCAAACATCTGCGAATAAAGTCAGTCAAAGCGAAGCCCCCGTCACAGGTAATCACACACAGCATACAGTAGTGAAAGAAAGAGGAAATATGTCCCATGTCGTGCGTGTCAGTGCTGGGTTCAGACGATGGAATTTTTGCCTGCAACAGAATCACCATTGCCTGCAGAATCTCCCCAGTCTCCACCAGAAGCAAGTGCAGAGAAAGCTAAAGAAGACACAGCAGATTCTCCACAACCTGCAGAGGAGCCTGACTCTGCTGCTGCTGCTGCTGCTGCTGCTGCTGCTGCTACTGCTGCTGCTGCTGCTACTACTGCTGCTGCTGCTTCTGCTTCTGAAGAGCCAGCACCAGATGCCAGAACATCTGAAACACTTCCTGAAGGCACTCCTTCTTCCACCGAGGAGACCGATCCTAAAAATGCAGAGGCCCCTGAGAATGAGGTAGCTTATCACTCTAACACAAATCCCGATCCTGCGGTGGATGAAACGGCTCGTCCAGAGGAAGCCCCAGCAGAGCCTGCAGCTGTGGCCAGTGCATCGCCTCAGTCTGCGGGATCACAGAAATCAGCTCCGCTACCGGCAGACGGCGAAGGTAACGAGGACTCTTTCCACGTGCTGCACTAATCACTACACTTCTCTAATGTAACCAGTATTGGAAACTCACCCACACCTTTACTGTATATGGATAAATCACATGTTTATCTGCAGCTGGATAAAATAATAATAATAATAATAATAATGACTTAGATTAACATTACATGACATATTGTAACAGAAATGAGTCAAAAGGCAATTTAACCTCAAATCTGTGCACTCCTTATATGGACATCCTGGGGGTGTGTGTGTTTACAGGTCACAAATTCAGGCTTTAAAAAATGCGGGTTTTTTTTCGTCTTCTTATGTGTCGTTGAGTCGAAGTTTCTGAATAGTGATATAAAGTAGCAATAATTGTGCAGAAGTCACAAAATTAGACCATTTTCATTCATTTTTGTTTATAAAAATGAGTGAAACTTTAATAAAATGTAACGTATTTCGCAAATTTCACAAATTCGATCCGATTTTAAACATTTGGAGTACTTTTTGCTCAGGGGTGTTTATATAGTTGGTGAAAATGAAGGGTTCTATGGGTTAATAAATTCATAGAAATTAAAAACTCAAAAAAATAAATGCAATGCTCTGTTCCTGGCGTTGTTTAGTGTATTTTTATTGTCTAAAATTCATAAAGGACATGATGTAATTCGAGTGGGAGAGAGGAACAGAATCTGTCCACCTGAGTAGGCTCACTCTAGTTTGCTTCTGCCAAGTCCAAGTCTGGAGCAATTCCAAAAAAACGGCTGCTATCAAAGGATTCTGCTCAATGTGGTGATGAAGGGTTTCAGAAAATGGTCTGGATTTCACACGTTCAGTGCATGTGGATACACAGAGCAGTTTATACTCCTACTACAAAAGCATTTCCATGCTGACCCAGAAGTGTGTTTTTATGCCGCAGAGCCCTCGACTGTGACTACTGAGGAACTGACACAGCACAAGAACTATCTGAAGGTCGTCAAGCGCCAAGAGCGAGAGCTGAAAGAAGCTGAAAAGAAATATCAGAAGAAAGCCGAGGACCTGATTCAGAAATTCAGTGACTTGTTCAAGGCCATGAAGAAGAAAGAAACCTCGCTGAAGAAGAAGGAGTAAGTACTTTTTTGTTTGTTTGTTGACAAATGTTTTTGCTCCTAAGTTACTTTTGAAGCTGAAATGAGGACAGATGAAAAGCATTTCAGTGTCAGAATAAAAGAATCCTTTTGTCCAACTGTTTATCTTCAGACATTCACCATTGATGCTTCAGTTTCCTTTAAAGTAGCAGAGGATTCTGCAGCATATTAACAACAACAACACTGACCCACTAATGGGGTTGTTGTTGTTGGATTAGAGGATGAAGAGAATAACAAAATGAATATGGACAGTAGTTCTCCACACAGAGCTCTCAGGATGATAATTATTCAAGGCCGCACGAGCAGAGGATTTCCTGTAACTAAACGCTCGTCGCCTTATTTCATTACTCGGTGTGGTAGTGGCTGTTTGTCGATAAAAAGCCATGTCCTGTTGTGTCCTCCAGGGACGAGGGAAGCACCTCTGACCCCGGTGTGAAGAAGGAGCGGGTGCAGGAGCAGAAGGAGAAAATGCAGACCGAGCTGCAGTCCCTGTGGAAAGAGCAGTGTGATCAGCTGAGGAAGAGGAAAGAGCAGTTTGCTACAGAGGTCAGTCGGAGAAACTAGTGTGTCCTCCAGTCCAAAATCTGAAAAAAGACATATAAACTCCTAATTTGAACCTTTGAGATTTACAATTCTGCCAAGATTCATCATTTTTTGAGCAGAAAACTCCGTTTGTAATCACTAAAATGTAATTTAGTGATTATTTTAACCCTTTTTTTGCTTATTTCAACCATAAAAGTGCCAGAAAATGTCCTGTAACTAAGTGCTTTTGCCCATTTTTCCCAGAATAACAATAATTTCAATATCTGGCATATTTACTGCATGTTAAAATAGTGTATTAACAATTTAATACACTGTAGAACAACAGATTTTGCATGTTCAATTTTAAATTTCAACAGTTTTTGTCTCAGTGTCCAAAAACAGGCCCAAAAAATAGAAACTATGTACAGTCGTAGATTTGGTTTTCAGTCAAACACACATACAACAATTAAAGACAGGGATCAGAAGAACAGTGAGAATAAAAACCATTAGAGCAAGATGAAAGCTAAGTTACTCAGTAACATCATTCCAGAGTCTTCAATGATCCACCGCTCGTTTATTGTCTTAAACAGAAACAGGTTTAGCAAAAGAGAGCCTTTATGTCTGCTTTTAATAGCTGCTGCTCCTCAAATCATCATAAGTGATCATTCAAAGGCAAACCGGGATTTATTTCCATTATTAAATGATGTGATCAATTATCTCCAGGAGCGCCTACTGTAGTTTTTACCTCTCTGTGCCGTGTGTCTGGAGCTACAGGGCAGGCAGCCAGCATTTTAGGCGCTCTATTGATTATACATCAGACCTAAGTGCTCAGGAGGTTCTCTTAGCATAAGCTCTAAATCTGCATGAGGCATTCAAAGGTTGCACCCTTTGACTGAACCGTAGTCAGTGCTGTGGAGTGAGGTGACTGTTGGGGTCTCACTCACAGGTCTGGAGCCAGATGTTCAGGTCAAACCTCAAACCACAGCACTGAGCGTTTACGAGTCTCATTTCGTGACTTGTGAGTGACTTGTGGGTGACCGCTGTCCTTCCCCTCTGTCCTGAAAGAGACTGGCTAAGCTGTTGGAGATGACCACAGAGAGACACGCGTGCGAAGTGAAGATCCTGGCGGAGAGGTGCGAACACACAAGGCAACACATTTGGGACACACGGGGGGGGGGGGGGGGGTTGACACCACTGATCTGAAGGTGAAACATTTGACATTTTGAATGATTCACCTCCATGTGCAGGTTTTACAATGTCCTTGGTTGGTTTACAGTGTCCTGTGTGTGTGTGTTATCCCGTGGCCTCAGCTGGCAGATGGTTATTTCAGGACAACCCTCATCCGACAGGTGTTCAAACAGTGTCCTCGCTGAACCCTGCTCCGCTACCTGTCCACACACACAGACGCCATAACTCTATATTTAAGTGTCTCTTTTTACTGCAAAGAAAAGGTCACATCAGACACACACACACACACACTGCTCTCACAACTCTTGTTTAAAGGGATCATTTTCCACTTTTTCCTGACGAGTGATCAGATTGACATATTTTTGTTTCCAGAACCACTCGTTTTGTAAACTGCTTTCTCTTCTCTCAAAAGTCCATAGAGAGAATCGCTGATTTAATGTCATGGTACACGGGGGTTGTTAATCCATGGGCACCTCCGTCAGGAGAACCACACTTATACCTTCAAAGTTATTTATTGGGCCACTTTTAATTGTTTTCCTCAAGCGGGAGGAGTCTTTACTTTCTGTCTTTGCCTTTATTGCAGTGAAACCAGTGAAAATAAGAAGAAAACATCCTCTAAATGTTCATCCTCCTCAAAGAAAACAAAGTGAGTTGTGCCGCAGCGCGCAGTTCATCTGTTTTCCATTCACCGCTCACTCTGATGATGAGCGGCTCAGCGTATTATTTCTCTGACACGTGCCAGCGCACATTAAAGCCTGGTATTATTTGATGAGTCTCTCACTGGACGGTCAGATGAACTAATTAGGAATAATAATTATCTTCCTCTTAGGCTGAAAAGGGCTATGAGCACAGAGCTGCTGGATGAAACGTCTGATTGTGCTGTAAGTATGCAAGTGTTTTTGTTCTTGTGTGTGTATGTAAGGAATGTTTCTGGTGATGTCATCGTTAGCTTTTTTGAGTTGATCCACACTTAAAAGTTCCATCCATCCATCTTCTACTGCTCTATTCTCCAGAGGATAGGCGATAGGCGGGGTCACACCCGGGACAGGTCACCGGTCCATCGCTGTAGGACACATATAGAGACAACTATCCATTCACTCTCACACTCACGGTCAATTTAGAGTGTCCAATTTGCCTAATCCCCAAATCTGCATGTGTTTGGACTGTGGGAGGAAGCCGGAGAACCAGAGACAACCTGCGCACACACAGAGAGAACAGGCAAACTTCATGCAGAAAGACCCTTGTTCTTCTTAAGCCTAAAGTTTATTCATAATAATAATTTGCTGCGGGAATAACACACAACTCCTTATATGGACATCCTGTGTTCTGTGTGTTTAAAGGTCACATATTTGACCTTTGAGTCAGAGTTATGATTCATTTTATATCACATTTTTAGCCGTGATGGCACGTTTTTGCTTTTATTTTTGTTCATAAAAACGACGTATTTCGCAAATTTGACCAATTCAATCCGATTTTAAACATTTTGAGTACTTTTTGCTCGTGTGTTTATATAATTGGTGAAAATACATGTATTTTTTCATCAGATTGCATAGGTTGTGCTGAAAAAACATATATATATACGTATATATATATATATATATACGTATATATATGTAATAAGTCATAATATTGCACATTCTTATAGCCTATAGTGTACGTTTAAACATCATAATGGAAGAAGGAACACCAACTAACCTACAAAAACATGAACATCCATACAAGCACCATATTTCCATCCCAATTAAGAGTTATATAAATCAGCATCAAACAGAAATCACAATAAAATTAAATAATCATCTTAATCTCCTCCACTCGCCATGGAGACATCCACGGAAATAGCCATAATACCAAATTTGAGAACATGTGGATATTTTAATCACAGAGACAATGAGTCACCGTGACACACCAGGTATTCATCTGATGCAGAGCAAAAAAAAAAAAAACCACTACTCTCTAATTTAAATCAGCGCAGACGAATGTCTGCTTATAACGTACGCCTGTGCAAGATAAGAAGAGATTTTCATAAAAACGCTGATAACAATTTAGATTTAGTTGTTGTTGCCGTTCAAGGAAACAAAAATACAGTCACATTCTGTTTGTGTTTAATTCACCCAGTGATTCTCCCACAGCTCTCACTAAGATCCTCACAGATTTGAAAGAGATATTGGAGTGATGCATGAAAGGAAACCATCAGACTCACAGTATGTGATAAACACACAGTAAACATTCCCCTGAAAGGTTAATGGTCTCAATCTCTAATTTTAGAGTCTTCTTTAATAGAGTATGATGACAATTTTGCAAATGACGTTCCCATTGAGAGGAAAATAAACAAAACACAGCACATGTGAGCCGTGCACTGACATCCATGAATTTCCACTTTCCACAAGGCTTTCGTTTGTTTTTGTAACCAAAAGACTACGTCCTTTTATAAATAAATGAATAAATAAATAATAATAAATAACTAAATAAAGGTCTGTGGTGCTGCCTGAACAAAAGGCTCCAAAGAAAAGAAGAAGAAGAAAATAACAGCGAGTATTTCTGCTGCTCTGCTGTACAACTAATGTACTTAACAGTGTCACTATGGTTACGGAGAGGCAGCAAGTGTCTTAGTGTTTGAAGAAAAATATAACTTTAGGCATGGAACGATACTTTTCTTTCAAATGTCTGCACACTTGGTCACATTATAATACACCCACACACACACACACATGCATTTGTCTTGTGTTACATGTGACAAAGTCTTTTAATCCTGATCACAACTCGAACTATAACGTACATCTAAACACACACACACACACACACTCTCACAAACCACCCACACACACTCAAACCCCCTTGACCACCCCCCCACCCCCCACTGTGTAAAGTGCAGCAGGGGCCCTGACCATAGGCCAGGCGTGTCTATTACTCAGAAGCTGTTTACTGGGAGCAGACTAATCCATGTGCGCTCGATGACTCACAGAGCTTTGCTCTTGCTTCCCATGTTGTCGGCTCTTCAAGATTCAAAAGGCCGCTGTATGTGGAATAAAGGACGCGGCCGTAGATCTCTCTCCCGGCAGACGACAGCAAACATCCTCCGCCACGTTAGAGACACACAGCGGCTTGTGTTCATCCACTTAATCAGCAATCGCTGATTAATTACCTCAACTATTTATAACACAATCACTTGTTTAATCAACCTCAGCTCTGAATTGGCATGAAGTTGCAATAAGTCCAGCCTGTTGTGACTTAACTGTATTGATTCTCTTTGCTTCGGTTCCATCCCATGGGTGTATTCTTCTCTCACACACACACACACACACACACACACACACACACTCAGGAGAAACATGAGCAGATGAAGTGCTTGTAAACATGCAAGCACTCTTTATCCCTCACTTGAAACCACATGCACACACAGAGGGGAAACCGCTGGTCGATGATGTTTTTCCAGAGGTGCCACGTTGTGTTTCACGTGTGTCTTACAGCCCTCAGATTTCAGCCCGCAGCAAGAGGCTCTGATGAAGAAACAGGCCGCGACTCTGGAGGAAATCAAGACCCTCACCAATCAGGTACACGCCCTACACGACCTGTCACTCATCACAAACTCAAATTAAAACTCCAAAAAAAAAAGCAGGAGTACAGTAAATATTCCTCCGTCTGCACGTTGTTTTCATTTCCAGACGTTACAAGGATTAAGAAAATTAATTTGCTGGCATATCAGTGGCTTTTTTTGTTATTTTGTATAAAGTCTTTGTTAGTCACAGCATTTCTAGGTTGTTACATTGTGATTACTGTTGGCAAATACACAGAGGCGATCCTAGACTCTGGGCCCATCCCATCCCTCCCCACCCCAAATAGGGTATATTTTCAAACAACACTTTTTAAAGAAGCAAATAAAATATCGATTGAATTATTAAATCTTTAATATTGTATTATTTAACATGGTATTTTATTGTTTGAAAAGACACTTGTTCTTTGCGCTGTGGTTTTTTTGTTTGTGGGCGGGGCCTTGGGAAGCTGCTGCTGTCCGTCTGGAACTCGCTCCCCGTCGAAAGCCGACAAAATAATTGTAAATATCTAACGTTTATAATCTGACAAACGTGTTCAACACGAGTACAACAATCAAATGTGTCTCAGAAAATTGAATTTTCATAACTGTTAATATAACATCACTCCTAAAGTATAATGATTTACCACGCGGTGATTAGCGTTTTCTTTCACTCACCTGTAGAATGTGGGTTTGTTGTTAGTTAAAATGTAAAACCTGTGTAACACATTCGTGCACACGCGTCATCGATGCAAACAACAAAGCCATCTGTCCACACAGTGATGGACGCGGCCGCTTCGGTGTGACACATCCACGGCAGCTGAGCTCCCACCACTGTAAATGATGTCAGAGCTTTGTTTTTGTCTTTTTTTCTTTTTTTTTTTGTTAATGACAATGCTTTGCTTTGAATCAGTGAAATCTCGGCAGCTGGTGTAGAGAAAAAGGTGTCGCTGACGCGTAAACTCCAGATGGACGCTGTGTTTTTATGTCTGACCAGTAGTATTAGCTTGCAGTTTGGGGTTTTGTGTGAAGATGTGGGAGGAATTCGACTTAAGACTTAAAAAACAAAACAAAAAAAAAACAACGTGCCAAATGAGGACAAGTATTTGCTTTTATCTATACTGTATTATATTGAGCCATTTCCCCCTTAATACAGGCATATTGTCAGGTTATTAAATAAGCTTAGGTTTAAAATCAATCCGCTCTCCTGGGTTAAAGCCAGTTCATCAGCATGAGGTGAGCAATGGTCCATATTTCAGCTTCCGCCGATGATTATATGAAAAAAAAAAATAATTGTCTTCCTGTCCTTTCAGTGACCTTGTGTCCTCTGACTGACTCATGTTTGTGTGCAGCTCAATCAGGAGGCTCTGAAGGAGCATGCGCAGAGGCACAGATCTGTGCCGGCAGAGGCGAGGGACGCGGTGAACGTCTGTGTGAGCGCTCACTTCCCCGAACACGTCGACCAGGCCGGGGACAAGAAGGAGGAGGGAGTCTCCGGCTACGGAGACGTCTTCCTCGGCTAAACGTCCTCGTCACATCTTTTTAAAAAAGAAGAATTTAAAAGAAAGTAGGTATGAATTAGTAAAATATTCAATGTCCATTTAGATTTAGGTGTGATTTTTATAGAGAGAGAGAGAATTCTTTAGTGGACTTTTATGTATGACCAAATGCCAGGAAGGTGAATTATTTTAATGTTCCTGTTAGATCTATTTTAGTTCGGCCCACAATTATCTTCCAGATGAAGATGCAATCCCTCCTTCTCTTTTTATTAATTAGTTAGAAAAAATTAGAAATGGGTTAAAAAAAACAAAAACTCAGAATAAATGCTGCAGCAAAAATGGTTCTTGAATCCAAACAATTAGTCCATGAGTGCAGTTTTTATTTTGTCAGTCTTCATGGACCCACACGGAAAGTGAGAATATGGCGTGTTGATATAACAAAGGACATTCTGCAGAGTGAAGGAGAAGCACACTTAAGAACACTGAACATCCATGTTTGTCCAACTGTACAATACACGCAGTGAAGATTGTATTGTTTTATTGTGTGTTTAAATAAAAGCAATGTACCCTTGACTTTGCCGTGCTCTAATCCCTTTGGTGTTTACTGCAGAGAAGTTCATTCGTAACGATTTGAAAATCATCATTTTTTAAGTTTTTAAGCTTTTACTCAGTACATGTTGTGTATATATAGGCATAGCCAACATAATACAGCATGTAATAAAATGTTGCAAGGTTTTTCCACAAATGAGCGATCACACAAGAGGCATACGATGGATATCAAATCTAATCTGGAATTAATCCGATTTAAAGAAGCGTATAGCTGTAATCTGCTGCATGCAGTCTAAATGCTGTGAGCTGAAGGACAACGAGCAACAGGTGGAAACAATCAGGGCGTGGCACACAGGTGATGGTGATTAACAAACAACAGGAAGTCAAAAATACTGAAGAAGACAAATTGGGGATGATGACATCCAGGCAGCCTCTCTCTCTCTGTCTCTGCAGTGACGAAATCCTCCACAATGGTAAGTATAATTTTGCTCATTATGGCACAAATGAATTATAATACCACATAATTGCAACGTCTTCTCCGTCGAATGTGAACTCTGCGATGGATCAAGTGCTCTTTTTTAAAAATGCTACGTGGACCTCAGAGAACGAGAAGTCGTCAGCCTCAGAGGATGAAATGTACCAACTTAATTCTACATGTTTACACACAGATGCAAGTCATTTATTAATGAATGCAGCTGTCCACTCTGACTCACCGTGCGATCTGCAATCTGCCGGTTTGTTGTGTCGGTGTGACAGCCCTTTCCTCTGAGTCCAAGGACGGGTGACATTTGGAAATGGACGATTCCTGCGAGACACAGCTTGTGCCTGCGAGTCCTGCCACCTCACACACACAACACAGATGATCTGCGAGCTCTGGAGTGCGAAAACCAGTCAGCTTTGAATCACTGGGGCAACTGTAACAAGTCGGTCTTGGACCGGCTGGAGGAAGACGACCTTAGCGGGAATTGAAAGCACATGGTTGCTTGGCACTTTATTAGGTACACAGGACTGATCATCTGCTCCAAGGATTGGTGTGAAGTGTGTTCAGATATGATCTTCTGCATACATTGGCATTTCTGTAATCTCAAATCAGCCTGGCCATTCTCCTCTGACCTCCTCTTTCTGCATGGAATTTGCATGTTCTCCCTGTGTGTGTGGGTTTTCTCCCAGGTTCTCCCGTTTCCTCCCACAGTCCAAAAACATGCTCCCACAGTCCATTGGATTAGGCAAATTGGACACTCTTAATGTGAGTGTGAGGGTGGATGCGATGGACTGTCTATCGAGTGCCTATCGCCCTATGTCAGCTGAGACCCACGTAGAAGATGGATGGATAGTTTCTGTAAACCTTAGAGATGATTGTGTGGTGGAAAATCAGATCAGCAAATTAAGAAATATGCACATCCTCCTCTCTAACCATGCTGTGTTCAAAGTCACGTTGACTTGACCCTGTTTACCTGACTAAATGCATTAAGTTTCAGCTATAATTGTGTTGTAACGGGCAGTTATAAGCAGCTGTACCTAATAAAGTGGCTTATTTATGAGACAGATAATAGCTTAAAGCAGGGGTCTCATACTCCCAGTCGACGTCCTGCGACCCTACACTTATTTTAAAATTTTAATGAAAACTGGCCCAAACTGACCAACAGTGAACAACAATAACACATTAGATTATATTGTAATCATTTTTAATCATTTAAAAGTTTGTCCAGTGTTTTAATTACTATTGTCTACATGTTATTTTGATTTAATGTTTTGATTCTATTTTTATTCCTGTCTGTTTTTGTTATTTACAGATTAATTTTGCATCATAAATATGTTGTTTCTTGTGAACTATACATCAAAACAAACCCTTATAGATTAAGATTAGATAGATTTAATTTCTATCTCTAAAAAGCTACTTTTTGGACTTGACCGGCCCACTCCTGACCAGCCTAGAAGTTCCCTGAATTTGCCGATCATTTTGAGTTTGAGGGCCCTGGCTTAAAGCTATTTCACATTTGCAGTCACTTTGTAGGTCAGAACAACAACACAGTAGCGCAGTAAACTATAAACTTACACACTAGTACACAACAAATGAATCATGTCAGCATTAAAAACAACAACAACACTTATCTAAAGACACAGTTGCAGCTGAAAAGGCACGACAAACTCATCACCAGCGCAGTCCTACTGGAGCTTGGCAGTGGAGAGGAAAACAGCTTTGGCTTTTGTCCGTCGCAGTCTGTGCTTAGTCAAACAATAAGTCAATAATCCTTAATAATGTCCCACTTTATCTTCCGGGATTACAATGAAAGTAGTAGAGAATAGAAACTGCCTGGTGGATTTAAACACAAGGAAGAATAAGGACAGAAGTGAAATACCCAGCGTTCACTCGTCTCTTTTCTCTCTTCCTCTTCCTCGCACTTGCAAGAGGAAGTAAGTCTTCCTCGCACAGGAGGTGGAGAGTCATGATCTATAGTCCATCTTGACTTGGAGTGGGTGCCATCCTGGATGAATATTAAGCGCCCACACCACCCACGTGTGCACCACCTGCTGAGGTGCGCAGAATGCATGTGTGTGTGTGTGCTGGATCATGCTGGGGGCTACATGCTGCCTTTAAAACAGTCAAGGCCGCAGCCAAGTGAAGAATATTTCACTGAAATTTCACTTCTTCTGCACATGCTATGCTCACATGTTGCAGGAAGTGAGCGTTGCGTTCAAGGACGTGTTACACAATCCCCATTAAAGTCATGGATTCGCCATGTGAGTCACCACGCGGTTATTAGCAGTCCCGGTGGAGTGTTCCGAGAAGCTCGTGTCCCTACATTCAGCCGCCTTCTCCTCTTCACCATACATGAACGCTGAGAGCCTGTGAGAGGCGCCGCCGCCCTCTCACAGATGCAAATTCTGTCGGTCCTGCATGTGTTGAGGCTACCTGCTCATATTAGATGCAAACAAGTAGTCTCTGTCTCTCTCACACACACACACACACACAAGGTTTGCACAGCTATTCTTCTTAGGACACTGCACTGATTTCCATTCATCCATTTCAAATCTTAGCCCTAAACTTAACCAGTTCATCAGGCCTTTTGGTTTCCACAAGGACGACAGGACAAGGTCAGAGTACACGCACACACACAGAGTGATCAGGTGCTGGTTTAGGGTGACTTACTCTGCACTGCACCGTTTGGAAAGCTTGCAGTCTAATGATTTCTCCATTGCAGCTCAAAACTCTCCAGGGTGAGAGCATCTGTCTCACTTTGAGGCTAAGAGGACCAGGTGCACTGCGGAGTCCTTTTCAAAACCCTGGCAACTGATTGTATGATTATGTAATCGTGCAGCTGCCTGATTCGCTGTGTTTGGAATGGCATAACGGCACTGTTGAATATGATTTTTTTTCATATTCAACATTTTCAACAGCCAAATACCATCTAAATTAAATAGTTAAAGATATAGTATGTAACATTTCTGCACACATACATTAGCTTAAATCTTTCCAACATTCTTTAACTCTCTTATGATGCTTTGATTTATTTTGGCTTTAGAATTGTCAAAAAATGTTCATTGAGTGAGTTATTCTGTCCCCTTTTTTTCCAAGATCACGCATTAAGAATTAAGTAACTACAAAGACACATGGTTCTGCACGTTTACACCGACATCTAAAGTGAGGATAGTTATTATTTCCACCTTCGCGAGCAGTGGAAACAGCGACATAAGGCCAAACTCTGTCATTCTGCAGAGTAAAGGTCAGTAAAGATGAAATAACAATAAGCAAAAGACATTTTTAAACTAAATGACTACGTCTCGTTGTGAACCTATACAGCGTGCAGTGACAATATGTGTCAATAATGTGATAATAAATAATAAATGATACCAAATCGCAGGTATCTGACTCATCGCTTTATCCCCATTTGAATGTTTTTTACATTTCTATTCATTTGTTGAATTTTTTTTTTGCATTTCTATTCCATGTGGCAGCAGCTGACAGAATAGTGGGTGTGAAAACCTCATGAGCCACACTCACACCCACGCTGTCATGCATTTTATGTTATGCATCGCTGAGTCACCAAGTGCCTCCTAGCAAAGTCATAAGTCTTGTGTGTTTCATGTGAAACTCCGTTTACTGTGCGCCCGCCGCGTGTAAAAGAAATATATAACGCGCTAAGAGTCGGTGTGAGCACTTAAGACGGTGAATGCAGAGCAACACGGGCGCCGCGGAGAGAGCGAGTGGGAGAAAACAGATCGTCGTGTGCTTCAGGGTCGTTAAAAACAGAAGTGAGGGAAGAGCAGAGATGTGGTCTTTATCCATCAGGTCTACATTCAGTGTTTCCCAACCCTGGTCCCAACACACCTGATTCAAATGATCAGCTCGTCATCGAGCTCTGCAGAAGCCTGATAACGATTTGAATCAGGTGTGTTGTAGCAGGTGAGTGTTCCCTGAGGACCAGGGTTGGGAAACACTGTCTTGAAACAGACTTAAATGTTTGTTAAATGTGGAAAAACCCCCCCGAAGATTTATAGTGTTTATTACAAACATAAACCAACCAATATTTCTTGTTCTGGATAGAGAGGGTGGTCGATTGGTCCATCAGTAGGGTGGACGTGCACCACTGGCCCTCATCCATCCATCCAAACTCTCACATGTTTGTACACCGCTGCAGAAGGCGGGCTTAAACCATGTGACAAGGACAAGGACCTCACTGCAGACGTCTCCCAGCTTGCTGGGCCATGGTAGACGAACCTTGAGTCTACAGGGTTGGGCCGGTTCAGTGCACATCGGACTCCACCTTAAACAAACACTGTGGTACTAAAGGTAGCATCCACGCTCATGGCTAACTGACACAGTTCACATGCACAGTTTAATCGAGCGAAGGCCGCACCCCGATAAAGACAACTTGCATAGTCTGAGTTCACATGAGGTGGAGATAATCAATTTATTGGCTGTCTACCTCCATAGGTGGCGCTGGACTGTATCTACCTATAAGCGAGAGTGTATTGAATCAGTTTCCTGTAGACCTTTTACATCACAGAAACACAAACAGTGAACAGTGAGATGGATCACGCTGCAGTTCTGTATGTTTCTGACCCGCTGTACGTAGGGGGGAAATTTTGTTGCATTCACAGAACGCCAAGTCAGACCCCAGTCCGATTAAGCAGGAGTAATCGGACTATGAATCTCATTATCTGGGTATGTTAGTCCGACTAAGACTAGCTTGGGACTGTTAGACAGTTTTTGTTTTTAGCTTTGAATCTTTGAAGCTTTGAAAACATGCGTTCCTCGTTGGTGGTTTAGGGAGGCGCACACAGTTACACACCGTTACACACAGTAGCACACTTTGACGCTTTGTGATGGATGAAAATTGTATTGATTTGATTGTTTTTTCCCCCTCGCTGCTCCGCTGACCTCTTTCTGTCCAAACCATAAAAAGGTCAGATTTTGCTACGAGCTGCGAGTGACCATCATCACAGCACCTCGATTGGCTGAGCACGGATCGATGCACAGAGCAGCTCCACTAAACATGGATGCAGGCGCAATAACAAGTTTATTTTTAGCCATTAGCTTAAAAACTAATGAAAGACACGACTTCTGTCCTTGGCTTACAGTTACAAGTCTACTTAACATAAAAGAAGAGAACATAAGCATAAATTAGAATATGCACCCATGCTGGTTAACTTCATGTGCTGTAACAAAGCTACCACTTAGGATGGGTTATCATACCAAAATATCATCTATGCACATTTTATGGACCTTTTCAAAAAATATTGCTCGATTTTGCCCCCTTGAGTGGAACCAAGACCCATGGACTATGTCTTGTGGTTTCTATAGCAGGAATGTTCAATCCTGGTCCCGGGGTGTGTTGGAGCAGGGCAATATCTACATAAAACATCGAGCATTGATAACATTGAGCTTGGTCTTGTGTGGCCACCAAGCCCAGTGTTGCCTCTGCCTGTGAGTGTGAGTGTTGCCCATCACTGCACAGTGTGGCCATCAAACAAAATACATTTGTTATCCATTTGTTCTATTTATTGAGCTGTCAGTGTTGAGTGGACCGGCAAGGTCACAAACCGGGGGCCTGTCAGGTGGGAGATGGAGAGCCAGCGCTCTCACCCTCTATTTCTTTCACATCATCGCACGGAAAGAATTTCCATCACATCTGGGAGATTAAGGAGGGGGACACAGGTGGCTCATGGGAAACTGCTCCACATCTCAACATGATGATCCCTGTTCAACAGGAAACCAGTGACAAGTCTGATTAACTGGAACATCTCAGACGTGTTGTGTGTCTTGAGATAAACATGGAAAAAGTCAAATTCTTTACCTTAAAATGAATCTTTATTCAAATAATCTTAAGTATGTTTTCTATAAATAAGCCCACCGGCTCATCTACTGCAGGCAAAATTTCTGTCACCATTTTCACACTCCCCTCTCTGCAGAGCTTTGCCTCTTCAATTACTGTCATTGCCCTAATCATTGTGGTAGAATAACACCAGTCACACTGTTGGTGCTAATTCTCTGTTGTCCAAAGTGTCTCAGATAGAGGACGGATATTAAAGCTCTGTAAATCTGACGGCTGAAGCAGGACTCCGCTGTTAACCATCTGGCTGAGCCTGAGCCGGGGTGATAATTTATGAGGGCAGTGGGAGCAGAGGCACTGAAGGACCCGCCTCATGGCCAATAACACATTAGTGGCAGCTCATGGTGTGCTGTCAAGGTCTTCAGCTGCAACCCTGTGACTCTAATTATCCTCTCCCATCCAGCTCTGTCGCTGCTATGTCTTCAGTCTGCCTCGCTTTTCAAATCAAAACTACCCTCTCCACCCTGCCTTGTGTTGTGCTGCTGGTGTATACAATCAACCGCTCCCTCAGACACGTCTGATTCAATGTAGGGTTGGAGACCCTGGAGAAACGCCAACAGAGCAACTTTTTTCAGTAACGTACGGTACTTTTCGGTGACGCTAAGTTTTTTGGATACTTGGGCTTTCGGCAGTCGCCACCGTTCAAACGCAGCACCGATGTTCACTCTGGTCCTGGATCGCTTTGCATCAGCCTTTTTCTTGGCAGGAGCTTTCTCCAAAAACCATCTTTCATTTGCGACCAACACCTGTTGTTGGCACCTTTTCTGCCATACGTGCTTAGGGGGGAGGGAGGGGGAGGAGCATCATGATCCAAATAAATTGGATGGTGTTTTTTTTTTACAGACCTGTCTGATCCACAGTTGACTCACATTGTTCATTCTTAGTGACAATGCATTCATTAATTGATTATAATCTGGTTGTAACCAATTAAATATAGCTTGACCGACCTTGTTTTTAAATAAAGGATACACAATTTTTTTTTTTTTTACATACGTTTATGTTCCCAAAGACCAACAGAGGCAGAATAATAAAGATCAAAATATAAAATAAAGTAAAAAATGTATGTATGTAAGTTTATTTAAAGCGTTAATGTTATATGTTATTTCTTTAAATCCTCTTACACTCAAGGTAATATTTTTGTTACTATGTTTTGATCATTTCCTGTTTTATTTTGTTAACTCACACTCGTTCTCATTTCAGACGACTTCACTTCCTGTGCTCACCTTGATTGCAAGCTCCCCCCCCATTAGTTTCAGCTGTGTTCAATTACCCACCTCACTATTTATCCTCTGCTCACCTGTCAGGTCCTTCCAGTGTCTGTCGTGTGCGTCAGTGAACGCACCAGCGTCATTTATCTGATTATGTCGTTGTATGTGACCTGTCTGTGTTTGTTTGGGGAAGAGTTTGTTACTTTTGTTTCAGGGTTGACGACCTTTGTACTGAAACCTTCAGAGGTTTTATTTGCCTCATTGCTACTTTGTCTGGTGTCTGCACTTGAGTCATATGTCAGTCTAGTTTGATGAAACGAAGCATGATCATCATTTCTTTGGTTTGAGAACATTTAAGAATATCATTTTCTGACATTTTACAGACCAAACGTACTCGATTAATCAAGATGATCTATAGATGAAATCAATCGTGAAAATAAGCGTTAGTCGCAGCCCTACAGACGCCAGATTTTACGTATTCTACTGTGTATCAACACATCTGCTCTCCTTTATGCGACGACCACGTGAGCCTCGCTCGTCCTGAGCGATGATACAGACGCGCCATGGTTACACGGTGACAGCGGGCCAGCTGCTGCCTCTTTCCTGGAACATCGGGCAAGTGAAATCCCCATTCCACCTCAGACCGCTGTGTATCAAATCAAAGAGCATTACGGGGGCCTGTGAACGGACACACAGACATGATTGTTCTCGCTGAATGCAAATGCGGCAATTTAGTGCTTTTTGTCCCTGCGGGAGGTGTCGTCCCCCCCCGCTGCTCAAATGACCCGAGCTGTTACATGACTGTGAGGACACAGGACCGTTGATTTTGATATTTCTGCGTATATATATATCTTAATTGAACCCTTTTTATTTTCTTTATGGCCAAACAGGATGGAAAACAAAGTGTTTTTCACAGGTGATCCCTGGGAGCATGTCATGTTTCAGGTGCGCTCAATTAACAGGGAGAAGACGAAGTAGTCCATGGAGGATGAGGGCATGTTGATTCACCGGTTAAACGTATATGTAGTCACATTAAGTGGGCCTTGTTCAACCCGGTCCCAGGTGAGCTCTATTTCCTACACCAGGTGTTAGTCACTAAAGGGCTTTAGCACAGGGCTGTGTTTCCACTTAGCACAACGCTCAGGTTTTTCTCAAAGAACCTGGAGAGACTTGGCGGATTTTGTGACACTGAAAGTGCAGTTTCCCCAGTGACTAATTAAGCCATTTAGGCCCGTGAATAACACCTTACCTTGACACGAGCTTTAATTCCTAATCAGACATTCAAACTGGCTCCTGCCTGAGCCGGGCCGGCAATGAATGGGAGATCAGGTATTTACCATGACATCTCCTCTTTATTGCATACATCTGTCCAATTAGTGAGTGTCACGGCGGCAGCTCATTCACATTCACAATGTTTCCTCCACATTTCTGTCCAGTCTATTTTTTTCCCCCACACTTTTAGTGAATGGACAGTGAGATGGTTTAATGTCATGCACAAAGGAGGCAGATCATGATTTCTGGCGGTCTTTGACAATATACCAGCTATTACTCTCATCAGTATCTAAGTACTGCCACTAATCAATAGCCACTACTGGGCGTGAAGTAATAAATGTAAATATCACATTCCTCACATTCTATGCAGGGGGAGTTATATCCATGATAAAAATGTACTCATTTGCCCATGAGATAAAAATAAAGATTAGATTAAAGGTTATATATAGAGCGACCATTGACATAACACACGCTGGGAACTAATCCCCTTTTCCACCTGTGGTCTCACTTCGACTTGGCACTGAAACTGCAGTGACTTCGTTTTACACACTCACACACAAACGAGTGACGAGTGACTTGTAAAGCAGTTGTTTTCACTGTAACTGAATCATTAGAATCAGTTAATTGAAACTATTTGTTCAGTACTTCCTCCATGACTGGAGTCACTGCTCTGAAATACAGTGGCAGGGATCGCGATCAGCAGTGCTGTCGCTAAATACACCAGACTCCTCTGACAAATATTGAGATTTTAGACATTTCCCTGCCTAATTGTTGGAGATTAACCCACATTTTTAGGATTGTTAAGTCTTTTTAACTGCTCTACAGTTCGGCATTGTTCGGCTTGACTCTTGTGTCGGATGTCTCTGTCCTGTGACGGCACTCTGACCAATCAGTGGCCGGCAACAGGGCCGTGCCGTGCCGTGCCGTGCCGAGTCGAGTCGAGTCGAGCCTGTGAGGACGTACGACGTCCAGACAACTCCAGTGTGTTTGTGGGTGATCAGCAAAGTCTTCAAAACTATTTTACGCTCTGCTCTTTTAGTCAGTTGTATCTCAAAGTTGTTGCGTCTATGGTGTGTGTAATTCTAAGATGAGTTTTATCAGCCGTGCTGTTACCGAGTGCGGCACAAACATGGTTTCTGAAGATCGGACTTGTGCAAATGACAGCAGAGAGTGTGTGTGTGTGTGTGTGTGTGTGTGCTGACAGGCTGTGGGCTCGATGAACCCTGGCAATATTTTCTTTTGTCTCACCTCCGCTGTTTTGTCACAGCTTTGGTCACGCTGCGATTTTTATTAGCAATTAAAATTGAATTTTGAGAGACAGCTGCATGAAAGTGTCCCCCCCGTTGCTTTTTTAGACCCAAGCCTTTATACGACATGAAAGAGGAAAGTGTTATGAAATATGGTGATATTTTTTTAGTTAATTTAGTACATGTCAAATAAATTAATAATAAGTAGATATCATTTTATCGCGCTTCTCTACCTAAGCCTATACTTTCCCTTACTCTCTAGATTCAAATGGGAAAATGTGACATTTGCAAATAATGAGTTTAAACTGAAATTACATGAGCGAACATTTTCATTTTGATGTAATAGGATAATTTATGATTTAGATTCAGCTTTACATTGCACTCACAAGGACATGCAGTTCAGTCAGACTCATGTTTGTTTATGTTTATTGCAGCAGAACATAGTTTGAGTTTGAGATATGATAAGATAAGATAAGATAAGATAAGATACGATAAGATAAGGGTTGTATGGAGTTGCAAAAGTAGATTAAAGTCTACAAATATGTGTGAGGCTGAGTTTGGGACTAGAGTTTCAAGCATTAACTCTATTTACAGTGCGTCAGTTTAGTGTTGCAGATCAAAGTCTTTAAGAAGAAATAAGTCTTTAGAGGAGAAAGTTTCCCTGCTGGAAAATGGAAACCAGTAGATGGAAAACCATCTTGAAATTGAAATTGAAGACGTCCTGTGCCTGTTCACTCCCCGAAAGAGAGTCTCTGAGAGAACAAAAAGAACGGGTGGAGAAGGAGAAGGAGGAGGAAGAGGAGGACATGACTGAAGAGGAACACAAGATTCAAAATGAAGGGAAGAAGAGAAGATGAAGAGCGAAGGCTTAAGACGGTGGAGGAGTGAAGATGAACTAATCAACGAGATAAAGAAGAAGAAGAAGAAGAAGAAGAGGAGTAAAACATGTCTCTCACTGAACTTCTTCCCTTCTCTTCTTACTCCTTTCCTTACTCACACATTCCCAACATCAGCCACCACTTCTGTGTGCATGAAAAAAACACACTTTAAATAAGTGTTCACACCAACTCTCACTAATCCTAATCACTATATATTAATAAATAAATACAAACAGTCTTTTAAAAGTCTTGGGGAGTGATTAGTCAAACGGCTTTATTTGCTTTATTGTATTATTTTTTTAAATCTTAACTCAAATAACGTCCCAATACAAAATAATCAGTGATCATATTAATACATATTAAGGCATGTGTACATTTCAATCTGATTATAACGACCTATTTGCACAGCGGTGGACTGATGTGGAGGCGACTCGTAATCAGATGTGGAATATTCTATCCACAACTCATGTAAACAGCAATGTTCGGCTGAGCTCTTGCTCCTAAAGCGAGACGAGCGTGATCAGATCACCTCTGTGCATCTCAGGTGTGTATGTACACCTGCACTCATGTGGTCTAACCTTATCTAGTCGCCAAGGACAGGGATATTTTAATGCCTGTTGTAGGTGGTGTAATAAGGAATAAAATAAGAGAAAATAAAACAGCCGTCTGCTTTTCCCTAATGGACTTCTTTAAATGTATTATATTCTGTGGCAGAAAGACCTTCAGGCAGAGTCATTATTATAAAACCTTGAGAAAGTCAAAACACGCTGGAGTGGAATAATCTCCACTTGTTGCACACAGTGTTATAATGTGTGGATGATGGATGCAGCATTTTAAAGGCGAATAAAAGAAAAAAAAGCATTTTCCTCTCCCTCTCTTTGAAGAGAGTGCACAAAGCCTGCTCTCAGTCTGCTTATAAACCTTTAATTAGTGTCCAGATAACAATGTTTTGTTACCAACAGCCGGAGAGTTAATATGCATTAAAAAAAAAATATATATATATATATGTATAAAAAATGTGTATTTAAGTTAAGCTCACAGACCCTGCATAAAAATACTCTTCATGTTTTTCTCCTTGGGTGATTATTCTGTTCAAATAGCATATTTTTCTCTCCAGGCAGGGAGTGCTTGGGCTGAATGGATGCTGCCACTGCATAATGGTCCTCAGACATTTGTTTCCTAGGAAACGTGGGGAGGGCATGTGAAGAGGGAGGTATAAAAACACTGGCAGCTCCTCTCTGAGTCTTAGTCTTGGATAAAGGCACTCGCTGTCAACACAGACGGCCTCGCACACTTTCTCCACTTATTTGTCCCCTTCTCTATTGGCTCCACGAGCAGCTGCTCAAGAATGATGCGACCGAAAGATCTACGCCAGGGCTCTGGCACCAAGACCTTCCTGGAGGCCATGCACAGTGGTAAAGTTCACCTCGCGCGCTTCATCCTGGACGCTCTGGACGGACGCATCATCAACTCAAAGACGGAGAACAGCCGGACCCCGCTCATGTACGCCATCTGCCTGCAAGACCCCGGACCGAGGGTCAAGTTCACCCGGCTGCTGCTGGAGCGAGGTGCCGAGGTCAACTGCCAGGACGAGGACGGACGCACTGCCCTGAGTCATGCCTGTGAGTTGGGTCACCTGGACGTAGTCAAGGTTCTGGTGCAGTTCAACGCAGACCCGGACATCTGCGACGTGTGGGGTAACAATGCTCTCATGTACTCGGCCTTTTCCGGACACAGCCAAATTCTGGAGTTCCTGGTGCGGGCTTTCAAAAGACTGGGACTAAGGCTGGACAAGATCAATAATGCCGGCCACACGGCCAGCGAGGTGGCCAACTTCTTTGGTCACAACCAGTGTGTCCAGATTCTGAACTTTTCCTCTCGGAGAGGTGTTGGCACCGACGATGCCCTTGCTGCTGATGTGGCTCCCGCCGCTGACGAAGGAGAGAGACGGCAGCCCAACAGGCTCCCTAAGCACGTTCTGGAGCGGTTCACCAAGCAGCTGACTAGTGAGGACCATCTGCCAGGGGTTTTTAAGAGGCAGCTGAAGATAGGAGACAGCAACGCGCTGTGGAGCCGATTCATTTCCCCCAAGAGCCAATCTCCGGAAGAAAACCACCGCCTCAGGGCTCTTCCTCCTCAGGTAGAGAAAAGCCCAACTGAGGGTGATCATGGTGTCCTCTTCAGCGCCAAACAGCAGCAAAACTGCCAACTTAGAGAGCTACGAGGAGCTAAAACACTGACTGAGCCAAGCCAGAAGGACGTCAGCCAAGGACGTCCACAGCAAACGCCAGTGAGTTTTCTCCTTTGGGGAAAAGCAAAGTCGTTTAACGTGGACCTACTGAACAGTAGAAAGCAGTCCTATCAGGGGGACGTGTGCGACGTGAGCCTGCCAGCCAGCAAATTAAAGAGAGCCTCGCTGCAGGACGAGAGATGCCTCATAAACAAGGCGGACTGTCAGGGAAACACTCGGGGCAACGCTGACAAAACGGCGTCAGTGCCAAAGCCTCTTTTAGGCGGCAAGTGCCAGCCTGCGAGAGCGGTCGAGGAGACTGTGAAACCACAGAAAGAAGAGGCTAATGACGGAGCGTCATCAGGCAGGAGGGAGCAGCAGAAGAGGGGGAGCTTCGGCCTGAGCGGCAGGCAAAGCAAACTGCTGACTGCCAGAGGAGAGATGGAGTCAGAGAAAATCCCCGGACGCACGCCGGGCTTCATGGGCCTGGGCACCAGGCTGATGCGTCGATTCACAGCACCGGAGTTCATGAGGATGGTGATTGACTGCTCGTCGGGCTCCTCCAAAGGCAGAGGCCAGATGTCTCGCTCGGAAACCTTCCCGCTGTCGCACACGCACCAGCAGGTCAACAGCCAGCCGAGCGTGGACAGCATCAGCGGAGTCAGGTGTGAGTTTGAGAGCTTCTCGTCTCAGTCGACCCTCGATTAGAGCGAGGACGAGGTGTCGAGTGACGGAGAAAACACAAATCCTGATGATGCATCTTTGGTTGCTTTCTTTGGTGATTATGTTCTGTTTACCGGGGGGTGAATAATACTCCTTTGCAAATGTTGCAGTTTGTTATTTTTTCCTATATTTCTAAATAAAAATGAAAAAGAAATTGTTCAGTTTTACTATTCTATCTATGAGATAAATGAACATGTCAGTGTGTGAGCTACGGAAAATATAAAACATTTATATTAGATGGAAATCAGTGTATTTGATATCGCTTCTGTGTTTATAGGAGACCTTGTTTGTATTTTTGCTTAAACATATTCAGCGACTGCACTGTATGAGTCATGCCTGATAAAATAAATAAATACTTTATAAGACCAGTGGATTCCAGCTCGTATTTGAATGAAGACTCGGCTTCAATATGCATCATTTATTGATTTGTACAAAATTAAAATATGTAATTCTCTTCTTTCCATGAATGAGCCCACGCACAGAGATAGAAATACATGAACCATGTCAACATGTATCCGTGTCAGAATACAAAGACGATGTGCAAAGTGTTTCTCAGCAGGTGGACGTCCCTGCAGCATCACATGCCAGGCCTGTGTGCTTTATCTAGACAAACAAATGCAAACACACTCGTACACAACACACACACACACACACACACACACACCTTGTGGTGTTTTTTTTTAAAAAGTCTGTCACATTACAAAGAGTGGTTGTTCCAGAATCACCCACACACACACACACACACCCATGTAAACTCATGCACACAAACATATTTAACTATACGCTCACATTTCTGTAAAGGAAATCAGAATTCAACTCAAATAATTTACTGCAGTGAATCGGGAGGTAAAATAAGGACCTAATGTTCAGTATTTACATTATTAGTTCGTCGGCTTATATCTGAAGTCCAGAGTTAACAAAGAAACCTTATTTGCAACTTCACGTCATACAAACGACCCACGACAAAGTTTATAGAAATAAAGAATAATAAATATGAAAAAGGAGAAAAAACGGTCCTGGTATTCTTCCAATAGCCCATTAGTAGCAGCTGGGCTTTCACCTGCCCATTTATTATGCTAATAAAGGAGAATCATCGTCTCTCTCACGTCCCAGTTTGGTTCATATTCAAGCATTCACATCAGGCCAGGTGTTGCCTCCATTTGGCCATGCAAAGAGTCTCCTCTCAGTGTTTGTGGATCGTACGGAAAAATGTTATTGTCCAGTTCCCACAGCAGAAAGTGTGCAGAAGTGACTTCCTTTCCGTAACAATGTCACACAGAGCTACTCAAGTTTCAGCTTCATAAAGGAACTTGAAAGAAGTGCGTGTTCGTTATATACTTGCAGAGTTACGTGGAACATTGATTTTTGCTATCAGCTGATATGCACAGCGTCGCGTCGTTGAATCCCACTGAAAAGTTACAGGAAGCCGATCAATACTCGGGGTTTGAACCCCGAATCGAGAGGTGAGGAATTTGCATGCTGCCTTTTTTTTACTGACTCCTAAAGTGCTTCTCTCATGCCTGAGACCATGCGGTTATCTGTCAACCTTCCTTTGCCGCTTGCCACCGTCACGCAGTCTGGGTCTGCTTCTCTGGAGCCTGGACCTGGACAGGTCAGACTGAAGGTGGGGGCGTTGGGGGAGTGGGGGGCAGGGCGGGGCCTGGGAGCCCCACGAGGGTCAGCAGCGAGACATGCGCTTGCGGTACTGCTCCACCAGCGGGACCAGGCACTGAGGTGAGCCGCTCTGCAGCAGGAAAGGGTGCTCCAGCAGGTCGGTGGCACTCGCCCGCTCCAGCGGGTCCCGGGTCAGCATACGATCCAGGAAGTCTTTCAGGACCGGGGAGATCTGGACCGCAAACCAACGTGCACAAAAGTCGCTTTCATTCCAATAAATCGTTCCAAAAAAATGTTGTTTATTAAAGCTGCAGTGCATTTTTAAAAATGAATAATTAAACCAATGAATGTCTGTGATTGAGTATTATCAAGTATGATACAACAGATCTGTGCCGCAGGTGCACCCATGCTACACAACTCCTTATATGGACATGCTGGGCGTGTGTGTTTATAGGTCACATAGTCAGGCTTTAAACATGTGTTTTCTTATGTGTTATTGAGTCGAAGTTATGATTCATTTTATATCACATTTTTAGTCGTGATATAAAGTAGCAATAATTGTGCAGAAGTCACAAAATAGAGTGTTTTTTTCTTTCTTTTTTCACAAATTCAATACGATTTTAAACATTTTGTGTACTTTTTGCTCAGGTTTTTAAAAAAACACACAAAAAAACGGATAAAAGACACTCTACATTGCACATTTTTACAGCCTCTGTATTTACTGTATGTTTAAAAATAGTAATGGGAAAAAAGCAGCCGAAATGCTCTGTGTTCTAAGGGTTAACAATTACATATTTTAAAGGTTAATGGACGGTAGAAATGCACAGCATGCCACTCGACATGCTAACAGCTACCTGCCATCTGTGACATACAGTAATATGTAAGCTGAACGGGTCATATCGCCACCTAGTGTAGCAGAGGCAGACACTTTATTCAGTAAATTGATTCTCCTCTAGTGCTTCTCTACTGGGACGAGGACAGTAATTGAATTAACCCTTTAACACCTAAGCCTCACCTAAGCCTTTTTTTGTTGCTTATTTTAATCATAAAAAGGGCCAGAAAAAGTGCTTTTGCCCATTTTTCCAGAATAACTTTCAATACCTGGCAATTATTTGCAATTTAAAACAGTGCATTAACAATTTAAAATGATTTTTTTTTAAAAAACAAACACCATGGTAAATTTGAAATTTAAATAATACAAAACATATTTAAAGTAACATTTAAATATGTGTAAAAACAGGCCAAAAACTATGTGCGGGCGTTTTGCCGGCTTCCTGTGGCAGCGCGAGTGAAACTACCGTAATAACCACACGTTGGCTTTGGCGTGCAACTTCTCGGCTTTTCAGAAAACGTTGGAATTTTTCCGACAGCACAAACTGTCGCATAATTATGGTCACGCAAAGTGTCACCGAGCGTCCGCGATGCGCTCGGTGTTAAAGGGTTAAACGGTGTAGTCGAGTTGCAACTTAAATGAAGAAACTACACACTGCAGCTTTAAATAAGCACATCATTTGTAAAAGTGATACCACAAACATTTTCTCTTTTCTCGTACCTGGCTGACGTTCCGTACAGTAGGAGCCGGTTCGTCCCTCAGCCTCTTCATAGCTGCTACAGGGGTCTCACTGAAGTACGGCGGCTCTCCGTCAACCATCTCCACCACCATGACTCCCATGGACCAAACATCCACCTGGTGCACAATCACACAGTAAAGAAAAATCATGTAACGCGACTGACATCACTCAGAGAGTTAAGCGCCGCGTGCCTCCTCACCTCAGTGCCATAGGGTGATTTGGAGATGACCTCAGGTGCCATCCAATACGGCGTCCCCACTAAAGACTTCCTCTTTGGGATGTCCTTACTGATTTGGGCACAGAAGCCGAAATCTGAAAGCTTGACCTGTGAGGGACAAGACAAAGACCGCGTGCTGTAGACGTTAACATGAAATAGTTTGAATATAATTAGGTTTATTTTAAGGGTCCAAATGAAGTTGATTAGGAGTCGATCTCTGTCTAGAAAGTTTGAAAGTTGGTGGTGTTTAGTTATCTTGTGTCAATGTTGTCTCGTGGTTCCTGTTTTATTTTGAAATGTATCTCTCCTCTAGTTTCAGGTAACTTGCCCCTTCCCCTTGTGTTTTCCTGCCAGTCTGATTGTCTGCCCCGCCCTGATTGTTTCCACCTGTTCCCCATTACCTTGTGTGTATATTATGGTCTGCATCTCTCTTTGCCCTGTGCCTGTTGCCAGTTGCTCTTGTCTTGTGAAGCAGAGAACTAGTGTAACTCCTGTGCCTTTGTTTTGTCCGGAATTAGGTTCAGGTTTTTGTACTTTTGTTTGCTACTTTGTCAAGCTCTTGTTTTTTTCTAGTAGTTTTTCCCTTGAAAGAATGTGTTTTTGCTTTCCTCTAAGAGTGATTTTGTAAGCTTGAGTCGTTTTTGGAGTGTTTTTTGTTGAAAATAATAGTTTATTTTTCACTTTGTCTCCCGAGTCGTGCAATTGGTCCTTGTGTGAAAGAGGTAAAAATACTTTTTTTTATCATGTTTTTCCATCAAGTTTTCATCCTGTTACTCTGCAAGGTTAACTTAGAACAGTCGTTGGATCGTGTAAATCGTAAGCTCGCTTTAAAAATGAAAGCTTCCATCGCTTAATTACTATGTAAGAAAGAAGTAAAAATGAGTGAATGAATGAATTTAAATGCATGTCATACTCTTCCGTCTAACGTGAGTAATATGGAGTCACTCTTGATGTCTCTGTGGATGACTCCCTGTGAATGGAGATATGCCAGTGCCTGGAGAACAGCTTCACACACGGTGGCAATCTGCTCTTCATTCAGCCTGCAGGACAACACACACACACACACACACACAGATTTTACATTAACATTTTACACTTTTCCATTATGTGTGACAAGTAATCAACTCAGAAAGTGAAAAACAATGGGTTCAAACAATGACATCTCCCACTCGGTAGAATGAGTAATAAAACCTGTGTAACATCAGGTGTCCACTGAGACGAGTACTCCCACACATGATGGACACATCATTTCCTATATTGCAATAAATGCTATTTCCCTGACTAGAAAAAGAAAAGCACAGAAGCAAATGAGTCTTACTCGTGATTGTTCTGTCAATATAGGGACTTTCTTAGCCACTCGGTAAGGAGTGGCTTTGACAGCTGGCTCATTTAATGTCAGAATTTTTTATTTCTCCCTTTGACTCAAGTGATCTAACCCTGAGGTCATCTCACGGAGAAGGGAGTCTGCCATCTGTTAATCATATTAAGACACATCAGTGCTCCAAACAGTTACACCCCGACAAATTGACTGACTTTCCACATGCTTTCCAAACATGCGCACATTCTATTATGTCGTTATTATTTCCCCCCGGAGAGAAGCAGCGAGCCAGAAAGACTTTGTAATTGTGAGCATTTGGGCCCCAACTCTCCACACCAGCCGATACCACACTACCCCCTTGTGGTCGATTTGGCCATTAAAGATGATATCATAACTCGTCAGAATGCACCAAAATGCTGTTTTACAAAGGAGGAAATGAGAGTGGGGAGAGATGGGAAGGAGATGGACACACGATGTTGCTGGTGCTCATACCTGGTCTCAGACACGATGTTTGTGAGTGCTCCCCCCTGCAGATACTCCATGATTACCCACAGCTCCTCCTCCACCAGTGCAGACTTGAACATCTCCACCACATTTCTGTGCTGATAGTCCCTCATGATTACCACCTGCAGCACGAGACATTTTCATTAAAACCACAAACTAGATAGAAGTCTTATTGTGACACCAACAGATTTCTCTGTAGCTGATAAAGTGTATTAGTCTAAGTTAATGTCTGTTTTTGTTTATGTTTATGGAGGTTTGTTTCCTGTTGTTGGAAACACATTTTGAATTGATTTCCCCTCGACTTGTATCAAACACCACACCCCGTACGAACGACACAGATCTTGGATTAAAAAAATCTGTGGCGTCCAAGTCTGAGATCTGAAAAACCTAAATGACATCATCTGGGCCATTCTCCTCCATACGCCTCCCTTCCACAAGCACAGATGTTCCTCATGAGAAGTAAACAGACTCGCGAATCCAGACAGACATAAAATAAGGTGCTGCTTTAAGCGAGTATTAAACACGAGCCCAGAGCCAGCACCCAGCCTTCCTTTTTAAATGTGTTTGTGTAAGTGAGAGTACATCACGGTACTGTATGCGTTGTGTTTTATCACTCTGTTCCCGAGCTGGGTAGTGTACCTCGTTAAAAAGCAACTCTCTTCTTTGCTGCCGCCGCAGGTCCATCATCTTCACCGCTACCTCCCTGCCGCTGTGCTTCTCCGTGGCGATGCACACCACCCCCGTCGAGCCCTCGCCAATCTTCACAAAGTTCTCAAGGTACGATCGTGGATCGCCCTTGTCCACCACCATCTGCAGGGCGGCTTTGAACTGTTCGTGGGTCACCTTTGGTGGGTCGGGAGGCGGCCGGGGGGAAAGGTGATGCGGGGGTCTGAAGGCAGGAGAGCAGGTGCCGGGCGGGCTGGTCGCTAGTGAGCCTGTAGGAGAGGGTCGGGGTTGGGAGGGACTGTCCTGCCTGGGGTAAGGAGGGTTGGGGCATCCAGAGTGTCTGAGGTATGGCTCTGGAACGCTGGGTCTCAGTCCCATGTTAGGAGACAAGCCCAGGGTGTAGCTGGCTGAGGAGCGCACCGTCCGCTGGGGTCTGATGCCGCCCACGAGTGGACTGCTGGTGCCAGTGGGCAGAAAGCTGGAGTGGTACCTCACGGTCGACTCTGCCTGTACGATAAAAGAAAAAGAAATGTGAGGCACATTAAGAGCTGGAGCTGAGAGGAAGTTGGCCACCTGCCTGTGGTTCATGACCTCCTTTAAAACGGAATATAAATAAAGTCCTTCACTCTGCATCTGTCGCCTGATATGACCTACAGTATGTAAAGCTGTTGCCTCACGCACGGAAGCGTCCGGCTGAAACGTTGCCAAACATCTTTTAAACTTTTACAACTTCACTGTCACCTTAAACCTACATTTCATATTTTAACAATAGAGTTCAATAAAAAAAATACTTGTAATCACAGTCAGCACTCTTCTTTTTAAATAAAGTTTCCACAGGCTAAAGCAAGAAAACTATTCCTGATCATTTCTTGGCAAAAAAAAGTATTTATTCAGTGAAAAAAGTACAAATATGAAGTAGAGCAATATCATTTTCTTCAATATCAACATAACAGAGGTCCAATATATATTGATATAAGGTTTATGCACTGCAAAAACATAGTTTCTTCAACTTTGACTTATCCTTTTATCCTAATAATGAATACATATCAGCTGACTTGAAACCTTTTTGTTGTAGTAATGTACATATCATTGTGTATTCTTTTCAGTCATTTGATTATCAGGCTTACCTTCAAGTCATAGGAAGAGAACGGCCTCCCGGGGCTGTTCTGTGGGTGCATGTACATGGGTACATTTGGTCGCAGCTCCGTTGTTATTGTCCCCTGATCTCCGCGTGGCTGCTGTACAGTCATAGCTGGACTGTAGAAACACGCTATGGGCCTCTGATTGGGCGGCATTCCCCTTGGCAGCTGGAACTCCCTCTTCCATATGACTCTCTCCTGAGGACTGCCCACCTCAGTGTTCATGTAAGCCCCGTAACTTGGCACTGGGATGTTCTGTGGCGGAGGGAGATGCAGAGCTCCTTCCTGGGAGCCGACTTCATAAGTAGACTTGGCCTTTGGTAAGATGCCATTGGGCTGCAGAGTGATGCTCTTCTTCATGCCCAGGTAAGGCGTGTTGGTCTCACTGTGGATGTTCCTGGCCTTGCCCCTCCACTCATCCTGCTCGTCGTCCTCGTCGTCCTCGCCGTCCTGTGTCAAGCTCTCGTACTGATAGACGTCCGCCTCGTTCACCTCCCCCAGTCTCCCCAGAGACTGTGCCCTCTTCCTGGCCGAGGGACTGCTCTTCCTCAGAGAGTTGGAGCTGGTCACAGACAGACGGCTCATGTCGCTGATCATAGCCGCGATGTAGTCGCCGTGACCGATCATGCTCCCGCGCACGATAGTCTGAAAGAGCAGAGGAGTTTATCTTTATCGCACTACACATGCCTGTGATCACATTATAGGAAGATCTCCGACCGGGCAGGAATAATGAGTCGAGCACTATCGTCGCTCCGAGTTAAATTTAGACGTATAGGTCATTCCACAAAGTCTTCAAATACTTTTGTCGGTGGCTGGAACTCTGACAATACACTGGCAAATATAGCGAGCAGATGTTTCGACAGATGCTTTCTACAAAAATCCAGATATGATAGACGACTGCGCCTGTGATATTTCGGGTGACGTGCGTCGTTAGCGGGCAAGCAAAGGCAAAGGGCATTTGGTTTGTTCTGATGAGAGAAACCTTTAGACCTTGTGTTTGTGTAGCAACTATGAGAGAAAGATCATGGTGGCTCATTACTCAGTCTCAGGGTAGAGTCATGTTCAGTTCGCAGCCAGTCAACAACTTCTCCTATTTCTCTGGGTCGCTGCCATGACATATCAGCACAGTGGGGGGAGGTCAGGTGACATCTAACCTTCAGTAGCACCTCTCTGAGAGCAGAGAACGGCAAGTGATAATGGCCTTGTTGAGATGTCCTGTTAATATCTAGTAGATCGATGATAATTAAAAGGAAATGGATGAGAAAATTATTTAAAATGACTACATAACATTTTAGTATTGTGAGGATCTTGTGGGTAATACCAAACTATTAAAACCATAAATCTGACCAAAAACGCTGATGCGATGGTTCTCGTATTGCACGGCTCAAATCACATCATGACATTAATGGAATGATGGTGTTTTTCCTCCTGGAGGCTCATAAACGGCATCGACAGTAGAAGTGTAGAAATCCCGAGATTTGCAGGCTTTATCACTCATTGGCGTTTTCCTTTGCTGTACCTGCACTTTTTTTTTTTATCTTTTCTGCTCGACATCCGTGGAAAGGAGCCACGGACTGTTATTAATTGCCTGCGTGCAGTAATAAATCTTGTGGCTCCTCTGAGCATTCAACGTCGTACAGTCAGTGTACACAGCAGGGTCGTTAGCCCGGCCCCATGATAGAAAGGAAAATAAAAGTGATGGGGAGGAGAGCGGGCCTTCCTTCCACACTGTCATCTGAGGATTATGGCTTCTTTCTGAGACAGCAGGATCTCTCTGAGACTTAAAGATACCCGTCGCATTCCCATCACAGATTTAAGTTAAAGCTGCTTAATGAGTGGAGGTTGTGGGTTGGTGTGGTGTGCTGTACCTTCTTTGGCCTCAGCTCCACCTCTGTGATCCTGGAGGGGTCCACCATGGGTTTGGGCCTGCGCAGGTTCTCTATCAGGCTCTGCCATTGCATCGGAAGGCCCACAAAGCAGCCGTGCTTGGCGTCAAACGACGTGTGGACGCGGTGCTCGAAGTTCTTGGGCGCCGATATCTCGGGCCTCTTCTTTTTCTTCTTGCGAAACATCCTCACGTCCACGGGGACGGCACCCCGCCCACTTCAAAATGTCCCTGTGGAAGAAAGAAATAATTTACCGAATGATACCCCGAGCAAGTATCAAAACTCTGACAACAGATGTTCTAAAAAAATATTCAAATGCGACATCCCTGGCATTGGAAATGCACGTCCCGTGCTACTCTGCACACGTGTAATGAAGGATATCTGGTCAATTAGGGCTCATTCGTTCACTGAGCACGTGGCCAGGTCGGCTGGCGCCTACAGGCTTTCAGTGCACTAGCAGGACAAGTACAACACACAGACACCGTCACTTTTAAACACACACAGTGTCTCGTCCTGTATAAATATGTAAATAAACTAGACTATCCTTCAGAACCTCTTAATAACCCTACCTTGTGCTATTCTAATTATTAGCTCGTGTGGCCTTGATGGCAGGCAGGGTGACCACTTAATCCCTGGATGGATGTTTGTGCGTTTGGCAAAGCCACTCGCTCGTGTTTACGGCGTCCACAGATTTATTTTCCATTCAAGAGTGGGGGAAATAATTAAATACATTACATCTCATTTCCTGGGCTACACAGCTGTACGGAGAGATAATCACTCAAATTTAAGTCTCATGATTGGTATTAATACTGATTCATGTAGCTCCCAGCAGGGACATCCGTGTCTGTCGGTGGGTCCGCCACTTTGGCTCAAGGTTGAAATTGTTCCATTTAAATTGGACGGATTGGCACAAAGTTTTATATCAGCGTTCATTGATCCCAGATGACGAATCCTAATGAATTAGAAAATCCCCCTGACTTTTTTTTTTTTATAGCTGCACTTATGAGGATCTTATTTGTGGTGGAGAGTTTGGATTCCCATGAAACGACTTCTACAGATATTAAGACGATACATCCTCATGACTTAGGTGATCGTTATTAGGCCTCAGCACTCACTATGGTTTGTGACCAGTGCCGGGAAAACTAATGACATCCTTGTCAGCCATGCACAGTAAATATTGACGTAAGAGAAGACAAACTTCCATCCATCAACATCAGAGAGAAGAACAAATAAAAAGCAGTCACACACCCACATAAACTGCCTCTATTCGACAGGTGCTGTAAAAGTGATTTGACTTCTAAGTCGAGCTCCAGTTCAATATTCACTGTGCAAAATGGCGACCTATGATATGTAGAGCGAACATGGCTCTGATATAAATATAAAAGTATAAATGACTTGTGTATGAGGTACAAGATGTACTGAGTCCACTGAGAACTGCTAATACTTCATCAAAAATGGATGATTACCATATTTTCTGTTGCAAAACGTGAACTTTGACCTTGGATTACGTCACTTAAGGAGATAATAAAATGTGCATTTCAATTTCTTGCAAAAATTAAAAGCTTCAAAGAGCAATCAAAATTAGAATAAATGAAGTGCAGCTTTTGTGATTTGCTGATTACACCATTTTTCAATCTGCAACTGTGTCTGATTAGTCAGAACTTTGCAGAAAAGCTGGTGCGCGTTATGGTGATGCCCTTGTTTTTTTAAGCATCGCTCCCTCCGTTTCATGGCTCTTTTGATTACCAGCAGATGCATCAGGAGGCTCACAGAAGATAGCATTACAGTATACTAACACGATGTACCCTTTATTTTGAGCACGTTAGCACGATGCTAACACCACTGACCTCGAGCCTCTATCTAAAAACAGCTTCACCCGAAGGCCCTGATGTATGTGGCCAACAATATGGCCTGTCAATATCCCATACAATCTCCCATCATGCACTGTGTGAAATGGTGGGAGTTGGAGGAAATGAGTTTTGCAGGCGTTGTCATCAGCGGGGGGGTCAAACTGCTGACCTCTCCTGTCTCCGCCTCTGCCCTCACACCAGCAGGACTCTAATCAGCATCAGCGGTGCCTGTTGTGAGGCGTTTCAGTGACTAACCCGTTGCTTACTTGCCGCGCCACATCACCGGAGGATGAAAGGAGGTCAGGCCCCGCTGGTCACATCGGCTAACCCTGGCTCATTACACGGAGGCGGGGATGAAGTGACAGAAAGGGGCGGAACTGGGATGGTGTGGGCGGGATTACTGCTTGTAGAGATGTCACCCTCCAAGGATAATTCACTCACAAGACTAATATGCTAAGTGTCACATAAGCGCATCACTCTCTGCTTATATATACATAATTTGGTGCTGGGTTGGTCTTTAATTTTATTTGATAAGCATGCTGGGGTCAAGATTACAATCAGACATAAACGTATTATATAACACATAACTCCTTATATGGACATTCTGGGGGGGGGTGTTTTCAGGTCACACATTCAGGCTTTAAATAATTAGTTTTTATTGCATCTTCTTATGTGTTGTTGAGTCAAAGTTATGATTTTATTTTATATGGCATTTTTAGTAGTGATATAAAGTAGCAATAATTGTGCAAAAGTCACAACATTTTAGTTTTTGTTCATAAAAACGAGCCAACGCAAATTTCACTAATTCAATCCGATTTTTGAGACATTTTGAGTACTTTTTGCTCAGGTGTGTTTATACAGTTGATGAAAATGAAATCTGTGTTGTGCTGAAAAAAAGGATATAAGACGCTCTATTTAAACATAGACATGGGAAAAAAAGCAGTCGAAATGCTCTGTGTTCTAAGGGTTGAACCTTCATTGAAGCGGCATTTAAAAAAAATAACAAATTCATGCCTGAGAAAACAAGCTGTCCAACAGGATCGCTCTTTTTTTTGTTTTTCCGCTGCACCAGAGACTCACTGCTTAGATAGCTGGTCACCGTGCACAAGTTGGCATCTCCTGAGCAAATATTTACACTTAGTGCTTATGTATCCTTTTACAAGTAGATCCATCAATATTTACTCATCAGTGAAATGCACACTCATGCAGTCCCACACTGCCAACATTAATGGGCTGATACCAGCTCGAAAAGGACAGTTGCTCTGCGAAATACTTTATCAGGCCTCATCGGCTCAAAACAGTGGAGAATAAAACTAGAACTCTAACAAACTCTAAGTTAGAGCACACGCAAGTGCACACAGAGTTGAAAAGTTAATGCAGTTATTGATTTACAAGCTTTAATCACATGCAAGTGGCCGCGTATTGACCCCTCCCGACTCTGCCAAGCTTATAACTGTCTTGATAACAATATGTTATTGATTTCTGGGGCTGGTATAATATATATGCTCAGAGCTGAACTTGCCCAGTGAGTCATTACACTTTCTGGTCACATCCGTCAAAACTGCAGGGACTTGACCCCTAAGCTTCAGAGGCTTGTCTTGAATCTATCAAAGTGCCGAGGCAGAACTCAGCTGGCTGCTGTCAGGGGTACGAAAAGCAAAAGAGGATGAGGTAACTGTAAAAAACAAAACAAAAAAAAACTGTTTCCAGCAGCTGATTAATGAAGAAGATCCAAAAAGAAAAAATGAAAAAACAACACGAGGTGTGACTAAACACCGACTTTGATGATGAATGAAGACAATGAAGCTTACAAATTGTGAAAAATGAGCCAATAGATGCCGTTTCTCTGCAGAGTCTTCAATCAATCCCACCCTCGGGCTGGAATGAGGACCCAATCGCAGCCTTACCCCCACCAGACAGAGCAACTAGACCTCTCATGCCAGACAGAAATGCAACCGGGCAATCCATATGTTCTCCAGATACAACATGATAGAAGAAGAAGAAGAAGAAGAAGAAGAGAGGGCCTACTGGATGAATGGGAGGAGATAAGAGAGATATTGGATTTGAATGATTATTTTTCTCCCCCCATTTGCCCCAATTTCCGCTTCTATCTTTTTGTTGGCGTGACATGTATGCAGGAAATGTAGGGTGTGTGTGCAGGTGACTGTGCTCACAGGATTAGTGTGCTGTTCAGTCCTTCACTGATCTAATTTTAGGACACATCATCATCCTCCACCACCTCCTCTGTAGCACCGTGACACAGGTTTATTCTGCACAGGATTGATGTCAAAAAAAGTGAGATGTGGGAGAGGGTGGGAGATGATGGAGATGAGCTAATCCCCTTTCTGTGTGTGAGCATAGGCATAATCTAGGCTATTGTGTAATATGGGGGGGGGGGGGGGGGTTACGTTTATTTCATAGTGGCACGGAGAGACAGATAATATCCAGGTCTTAACTGCTTGGACCACGCAGTGCAGTGTGGATAGCTTAGAGATCGCGCCGCTTCATTATGATGACCGTTTTACCCTTTGAGTATAATGAGATAAATGGTGGGGGTCTGATTTTGGTCCCACGCAGCATTCGAGGGTGTGAAGAGAAGGGTATCCGAGCGTCGTCTGTTGCTGGACAGAGCGACGGCACACGTGTTAATGATTGACGTTGTTCTCTCTTTCACGTCAACGTCTGCAGACGTCGAAAGGATTGTCGACAGGAGACGACAAGTGATGTAATAAAGTGAATAACATGCTGCTGCCATGCATATTCCATGCTGGCGCTCAGATATACCACGCACACCAAAGCACTTGGAATAAGTAGCATGAGATTAGTCGCAGGATGGATGAATATGTGGGTTTGTCTGTCCGTGCGATGAAATTTGGTTCACAATTGTACAAACTAAATCACATGGCAGCAAACTTAACTTAAGACATGAAGACATGGTCAAGATGAGCCTCTGAAGTTGAAAGCAAGCACTAGAACGGGGAAGAAATGGGATTTAAGTGACTGTAAATGTAGCACGGTTGTTTGGCGACAGACAGGCCGGTCTCAGTATTTCAAAAACTGCTGATCTCCTGGAAACGGTCTGAAAACGAGAAAAATATCCAGTGAGCTGCAGTTTCCTGTTCCTTTTTTTTGGTGCCCGAGGTCAGAGGAGAACGACCAGAACTCAAATAACTAACTGTTCAAACCACGTTATGCAGACGACTATCTCTGAAAATAAAAACCTTGAAACAGATGGGCTACATCAGCAAAAGGCCTCGCTGGGATACACGAGGTGTTCCCTTGTTCTGTGGAACAAATATCTGCACGTTATGCTAAAACAACGTACTTGTATAGCATCACTAAGTTAATGCAGTTACGGTAGCGTGACATTAATATTTAGCTTTTTGCTGTGTAAGCGCAGCTGTGGACTCTTAGTTTGATATCGATCGCACATTGCAGAGGTTATTCACTGATAGTATTTAATTCAGTGCTCATAAAATTAAAGGAGCTACTAAGAGAATAGTATAGTGGAAAAGACGTATGTGTGTCAGTGGTCAAAAACAAATGAGTCCTCTGTGTATCTGTACCTCTGATAAAAGGACAGAATGTAGAGCATACCCAAGGGCATGTGAAGTCAGTGTTAAGGACTAGTTTCAGTGTATATTAAGCACAAAAGAAGACATCGCCAAATCTTCAAAAATCGTGGACCCACTCGGCATCAAATTTGTATTGTGTGTTGTGTTTCGGGGCCACATGGTTCAGACCCAGGTTCTCGACCTGGGTCTGAACAAGTTTGCATGTTCTCCTGGTGTGCATCAGGGGTTTCTCTGGGTTAGGCATATTGGACACTGTCCCTGTGAAGGACTGGTGATCTGGTACCACGCCTTTTGCCCCATGTCAGCTGGGATCGGCAACCCTGGTGGATAAAAGTGGTATAAGATGAGTGAGTGATGAGTGTTGTGTGTGTGATGTATGATAACATGTACCGAAAAGAAGAAATTCCACAAGTTTCAGCTGTGTGGACGTTTAAATATCTGAATCTGAAGTAAACAGACCTCGCAAGAGATGCTTCATTAGTGGGCTCTCACTCAAACCTCTGTACGGAGTACAGTACATCACCACTTCACCACCCCTCACACTGTGAGCACTGTGGTTCTGAGAAAGTACACAAACAAAGAGCTTGTCTGTTGCTTTTCATGTGGTCTGAACTGAGAGAAAGAGAAATGATGAAAGCGTGTTGTAAGATTTGATGTCTGTGCTGGGTAACAACTAATCGTCAAGTCATCGTTGGGTGGTGATGAATTCCTAACTAGGTCAGCAGTTAACGTTAATAACCATTGTCGTGTACCTTATTGTAAAGTGTTATCGAGGGCAGGAGTCTGGATCAGATCTGTGTTCGTATTGGAAACAAGAAATGAGAGGTCAAGACAGGAGAGGGAGGCAGAGTGGGGGAGGAAATGAGACTGGACACTCGGATGTAGTGCTGGAAAGAAAAGGAGGGGAGGAAAAGTCTAGAGCATGCAGCGATGAGACGCCTTGCATGTTTTCACTTTGTCTCGATTGGGATTAAATGGCAGAAAAAGTAAAGTGACACAAAAACTCTCCTAATGAACCACAAGCTTTGTTTCCTCGGGTCGTCTGCTCTCTCTGTGTTCCGAAGATGTAAGCTCTCTTCTCAATCATCTTTGGCAGCTTTGTCTGCAGTAAACACGCCTCGGGAAAAGGCGATTTGAGGACACGAGAGTTGCATCAACGGAGCGCATGCATCATTCTGTCACCTTACATACTGGCACCGATTCTCCCAGGCAAGGGAAGAAAAAAAAAAAGACGGACAAGGAAACTACTTTGTTCCTCCCTGTGGTGAGAGGCTCGGACATTAATACACGGTAAAAGCCAGAGTCTCTATCTACTCCAAACACCTTCACGTAATGACATTGTAAAAGAAGCACGTCTCGTATCCCGGGGCTTTTATATGGGATGTTCTACCGATGCTGACACATCACTATACAAACACTCTTAACTCAGATTTCTCCATGCAATGTAACAAAATGTATCCTAAAGGCTAGAGTCAGGAGAATAAGGAGATGCAGGGCTGGCCAACACTCTGTTTAATTAAAGATCCTCTTGGCTCTCACAAGTGCTTTGAACAATTTGATGCTGTGCTGATAGAGACATATGATCAGCCTGGACCAATGGTATGAGCCTAATTCATCTCTCTTGGGTCTAATTTATTGATGCTCCAGGCCGTGGTGCAAGCATTACTGTACGCGCATGTGCTTATGAAAGCTTTGATTTATGTTTTTTTAGCCCAAGCCTCAGCGTGTCACTCCCAGGGACAAATCAACCATCTTCGACCTCCCAATACTTCACAGTATCAATCTGCACCGACTGTGCTGTCCTCCTCTGTCACCCAGCACTGGTGCTGTCTCACCCACGAGAGGAGGGGATGGCACGGTGCCCTAATTTGGGCTCAGAGCCTGATTTAATCCTTAGTGCTTCATGTCTCATGGCCAGTGGAGATGCTAAGCTGCTATTGCACACTGTCTCCTCCTCTCGCTGACAAGAACATGACCAAAGTGTTCCTGAAAAAAGAGTTGCAAATGCAGTGGGGCGTGTGTGTGTGTGTGTGTGCGCAGTGTTCCTGGTCACGTCACAGATTCCTGTACCTTCCTGTCATGTCACCCAGAAAATGCCCCCAGGTCTGTGCTGCCACTTTGAGATGCTCTGTGGACCTGAAGAAGCTTGGAGGCAAGATGGGCGCCATTTCACAGCCTCCAAAATAGACCTTCCGAAGACGCCAGGGTGTTCACGTCACCCTCGGTGAAGAAGTCCAGCCGTGTGTGTGTGTGTGTGTGTGTTCTTGCATTAGTTACCTATTTAAGACCTTTTCTGGCACAAACACTGACCTTGTCAGGACCAGTGGTCCTTATGGAGACGAAAACCTTGTCCTAACCTCACTCTAGGGAACTGGTTGAGTTTAGGACAAACATTTGAATTGTGGTTATGAGTTATGGTTAAGGGTAGGGAGACGGCCTTGGGTAGGCTGTCCAAATGAAAGAAGGTCAATGCAAGTCTTCAATTGAATAGAAATACGAGAATGTGTGTGAGTGTGTGACACCAGTGAGACCTCCTCTGTCACTTCCCCTAACCTTTTTCCCTCCTCGTCCTCCTTGAATATCAGTAACCTGAGACACAAACACCGATGTATGCGTAGATTTTGATTCATCCAAGTCACAAGTTATCCAAAGTCAGTAGCACCTGGACTTGAAGTATTTCTTTGTACCTCTCATCCAAGAGGTTCCTTCAGTTCAGAAGGTTTGTAACTAACCCAGAAGTGGAGAAGCATCTTGGACGAGAGGGGAAACATCTTCAACGTCTCTGACTCAAACACGGCGTCCTGCATTTGTTGCCTGACTCATGTGAAGCTATAAATCAATCCAATGGGTACTACATTCTCCTCAGGGTCTCCTAGACTCATAGAAACACTTTCCCAACGCCATTTTCTACAGTGGTGAGCAAACTCTTTGTGTCACAAGGTCTCAAACACTTCAGAGATCTCCTCCCGTGTTAATCCAAGCTCTTGTAAGACAGGTTTTCAGACGGTGACATTTACCCATGAAAGTAAATGTCCCAGCTGTGCAGCACTTTGTCACGTCACTTTCCTTTTTCTGACATGAACCTCATGAGAACCAGAGGGATCCTCACACTAGTTAGACCAGGACTGTAAATACACTCAGATATAATGCATCGTTACCATACCCTGAACCATTAGACCGTTTTACCCTAATCCTAATTCGACCTCAACCCTCAAAAAGGGCTTTGAAGTTGTGATGACCTGCTAAAAATGTCCTCACAGCGATGGATGTGAGCCAAAGTGTGTCTTCACAACCTCATAAAGACACACACACACACACACATACTAGCATACACAATGGCACGGGCACCCTCTGTGCCCACAGCAGTGAGACAGTCTGTATTTGTAAAAAACAATGTGAGCCATTTTGAGAGAGAGTAAACGTCTCAGTGATCACTGAATGCTTCATTGTGAAATAAAGGGTGAGGACAGAGGTGGGTGAAGGAGCGAGAGAAAGAGGGAGAGAGGGAGAGAGGGAGAGAGAGAGGATGTGGGGATTTTGAGGACAGGAGGTGAACAGAAGGTGAAGACTCCTCGTTTCAGATGCAGTCCATCACTGAAAACGAGTATTCACTATTTCCTTTCCTTTCTTTCAAACCCGTACATCACATCAGCACCAGGACGCACGTATACTGCATCCTGCTCTCAGCCTCTCCACCTCCTCCTTCTCCTCCTCCTCCTCCTCCTTCACCACAGCAGATGCCCACCGACGGTACATAGACTCCAGTACGCTCTTTATCAATGACGTTAAGCCTCCGACCCCCACCTCCTCTTTACCCCACTCTCCTTATCATGGGGAGAGGGAAATTGGGGAACGGGGTTCTCTCTCTCATGGACACATTATCCTTAGAAGAAGAAGAAAAAACCAGTCAGTCCTCTTACCTTGCGAACCAGCGAAGAGGAGAACCTCTCTCCTCCAGGAGGGATTGGAAGCGAGGGTGCGCACATACACACTCACACACACTATTATACAACACTCACACACATCCACACACTCACTCACGTACATACACGCTGCTCCTCTGACACACACACAGCGATGAGGAGGAGGAGGAGGAGGAGGAGAGCTGGCTCTCATGCAAGCGCGCAGTGCAGGCTGCCGCTTGCCTGGGAAAGCCTGACGCGTTCCTCCCTCCAGGCAGGAGCGGAAGCGCGCTCTGCCGCCACCACCACCACCACCGCCACCTTCATCATCATCGCCAACATCATCATCATCATCGTCGTCGCTGTCTCAAAGAAGCCTCTTTGTCGGGGCTGATTCATCCTCTGCTGTCTGTGCACCGGTGCCCGCTCCCGGGGACACGCGCAGGGTGACGGAGCAACGGAGGGACAAAGCCATGAAGAGGGGAGGCAGCATCCAGAAGGAGGAAATCTCAGGGCTCCATGTACAGCTCCTTTCATCAACCTCTCTCTCTCTCTCATACACGCACATACTCATACTCCCTCCCACCTCTCTCTCTCTCTCTCCCTCTCTTTATCACTTCCCTGTTCACTGCCTCCTCCCACTCCCTCATTGGGCTGCTAAAGAATTGATAGTGTGTGTGATTTCAGGTTATAGGTTATTTATTTATGTATTTGTTTATTTCTTATGACTGTGGTTTGGGTAAAATGACATTGTCAGTGAGTGTGAAGCACAGGTGTCAAACTCGAGGCCCGTGGTCCACATCTGGCCCGCCATGCAGTTTTATTCGGCCCGCGAGAGATAACATGTGATGTCTTCCCTCTGCTTTTTTCCCATTGCCCACTGATTTTGTTGCCACACTTATCAAGTTACCTGGCTTTGGGTTAGTAAAATAAATCTTTTTTTAGATGCAGATAAGATAATCAGATGGAAATGGCCATTGGAAAATCATTTGTTCTGAACTTTTAGTTCATCTGGCCCTCGACTTGGATACAGTTTTTAATTTCGGCCCCCCACTGTTATTGCGTTTGACACCAAGACAAGTGCATGTGTGTTTACAGTGTTGTACAAAGTACAAATACTTAATTTACTGTACTTAAGTACTTTATTATAATTCTAGCAACGTTTACTTTTACGCCACTACATTTCCTCTGACTGTCTTTGTTACTCGTTACTAACAAATAAACTCAGAAGAAGAAGAGCTTTTCTAATCTCAATGAGCTGCTTTACATGCTGCAACATGAAGTTAAGTGTCCAGCTCAAGCACACATGGATTTGAACCCACAACCAGTTGAAAGACAATTACCACTCCAACTTTTACTTCTACAACTTAAGTACATTTTATATCAGAAAATGACTCTTGAGACTTTTACTTAAGTAATATTATAAAAAAAAAATGACCTGAAAATCTACAAAAAGTAATTTTTTGGTAAAATACTTTTACTCAAGTATCCCCTTTAGGTACAAGATGGGTGTGTTTACAGTGCATACAGTATACAGTATGCACGTGGGTGTAAGTATTTGTAAGTACATGTCTGGAGGCTCTGAGGTCAAATTTGGATTGTAAAACATTTTGAACTTGTGAGGACGTGTTTGGTTGGTCCTCACAACTTTAACACGTTTGTTTGAAGTCTAAGGACTTTTATCATCTCAGGACAAGTTTCTGGTATAAACACTGCTAACCGTGTAAGGACAGGTCGTCCTCGTGGGGACCAATAATCTCATTTCTGAGGCTAGAAAACGAAGAGCACGGCAGGTCACAGTTGAAAAATCAGAGGTTTAAATATTAAAATAATTCAATTTGGCTGAGTTCCACTTAGCTTGCTCACTGTCACACTGTCCTGACTTGCATGAACTGTGATCCGTAACACCTGTGCTTTCCCTGCTGAAACATGTCAACATGGCTGCCGTTCAAAGGTTAGAATGAGGGTTAGACATTAGTGGTTATGGTTAAGTTTGGGTTTTTTTGATGGTTTGTCCAAATGAACAGAGGCCAATGCAGAATGTGTGTGTGTGTGTGTGTGTGTGTGTGTGTGGTTTCCGGTGACTCTTTTGAAAGAGGAGCTCCTCCACACCTCATCACATGGGATACCTTTCACCTCCCTCCCTCCATCTCCTTTACACATCATGGTGGGTGACATGAAAACATGCTGGTGCTGTGCTGCTGTTCAGTCAAATGCATTATCCATGCACCGACAGGGTCAGGCATGACAGATGGCTGTGTGTCTGTGTGTGTGTGTGTGTGTGTAATGGGGTATATTCTGGGAGAAAGCATCGTGTTGTGACCCAATCGTCTTTGGGAATAAAAAAAGCATAAGACACTGACATTACAGCCAGTCCAGCGTCCACAGCTTTAGACTCCAACGTTCCCTCCCTCCTCTTTTTTCACCACAATCATTTCCTGAATAATTTATACAGCAGCTAAGACCAAGATACAAAGCAGGAAAATGTATTAGGGTCAAGACATGCAGGCAGGGGAAAAAAAAAAAAAAAGTTAAGAGTGAGTCAGATTTGGGGAAAACCTTTAGTACGTGGGGACTTCGTATGAAAGAGACGCTTGCAGGGGCACATTAATGATTTTCCTTCTTACACATTAAACAAACTGAAGTGGAAATAAACTCCAGTTAGTGGTATGGCAGACTCGATCTGTCCTCCTCTTTTACTCTTACTGTCAGTATTATTGTCAGGAATATTTTGTGCTCTCTCTCTCTATGTATATATATATATATATATATATATATATATATATATATATATAATACTGCCACACATTAATTATTTTCCATATTTTCCTGATAAAACTGTCCTGTGATAGGAGTGGTGGTTATCTCAGTGCTGTTTGTTCAGCTCACCTGAGCAATCAGCGCACTTACACTTATCTGTAACTGGCCAGTTTGAAGGTCAAAAGGTCAATTGCACAAACACTTCTCCCTGCATTAATTTTTTGTTGCTTGGACCACTTCTATTATTGTGTGATATATATATAATTGTGTCAATTACATTATTATTATTTCTCTGTTTTTTTTAAATAAAAAGAGTGTGTTATTTCCAGAGATTTCTTTGTTAATAATCAGGAGTTACTGGTCGCACCTGTGTTCTCCCACAGCTAAGGGCAATCAGCCTGGAATGGGAGGTTATAAAAGCAGGTTGGCGAGCAGAGATGATTTGGTTGCGTTTGGAGTGGGAAAACCTGCCTTTTTAAGTCTCCTTAACGTATCTTTAGTTTTGTGTTTGTTCATCTGAATTAGTGAGTGGCTGTGGGGAGGTTTTACTTTTAGAAAGTAGTCCATTTGTGCACATTATTTTCTATATTTTGTTACAGCTGACCATCAGGTTTATTTCATTTTCTGTGGAGAAATGTGACATGCAGTGCTCCGCTGTATCATTGAAGGGAAGAATGGGGGGAAACTGTATTGATCTGTGTGACTAAGCATGGTTGTCAGTCAATCGAGTGTCAGTGGGATGTGCTGGAAAAGCTGAAGTAATCCATGCAGGTCTCACTGTGTACATTTTATAGGACTTCATGGCTCTGATGCCAACACTGTGGTGTTGTATGATTCCACAGGATACCAGCAGAGGTCTTGAGTTACATAATATTAGGCTGGTAGTTTTAATGCTGTCTTTGCACTTTGAGTGAGACGTGGAAACTAAAAATGTTCTCTTAGCTCTGCAGGGTTTATTCATCAGCTCCCCCCGCTCCGGTTTCTTAAGTACTGGAACTTTACAATGACAATACTAATTTTAAAGCACAGTGTCATTTATAGGAAAGCCTGTGGAGAGAATTAAGTGAACTGCCTTAATTATTTGCATGTCAATCCACTCTATTGTTTAGGGGCTCAGCCTACACAGCTGATGCAAATGCATTTTCGTTTTCTTTCCTTTGAAAAATCCAATGACATTTCCCGATGACCTGTAAATCCAATTTAGAGACAATCATGTCGGAAATAAAGACAAAAACTGTGTCGTTCTCCTGTTTGGTCAGCGATAGTGTAGTATATGGAAGCCCACGTCATCATCATCCCAGAAAAAAGTGAAAAGTTATTCATGATAAAACACAAAAACATGGAACATTTTAATTATGAGATAAACCACAGAACTGTGAAATACTGGGACAAAACCACATTTCCTGCGAGTGACTTGTAAGTGAAGTAGAGGCCGGGGAACTTTCTGTTAACTGGTGCATGTAAACACAAGTCGAGCAAATAGTAATGAGCGCTGACTGTAAAATGTGGCCCATATAGAGCCGGAGTGTTCCCGTCTCTCAGAGCAACAACAAAAGCTCTTCTCTGAGGGCCTGTCTACAGCACATCAAGGAAAGGTACCGTCTCTCTGCTGTAGTAACACAGAGCTATGGATTTTCTGTCTGAGGCACTGCCGGAGACACTGGCTTCTTGCATTCATGGGATGAGCTTTTAATTTTGGCAGGAGTCTTTTTTTTTTTTTTTTAAGTCCTGCCAAATAGCGAGCTATAGAGGATACATTACATTATGGTGTGTTATTATGGCGGGGGTGCATCGTGTTGCCCATCATTTATCACTGGATTTCAGCTCCTCTAAGTGGTAGGCCAAAAATTAAAGTAGACAGTTTGGGGGGAACAAAAAACCGAGACCAATCTTGGCTGACAGTTTCATATTTCCAGTATGAGATGAAAGTATGTTCCTCTCTTGCCCCGTGTGCATGTAAAACTACAGCAGCAACTCGGCGTCCCCCGTGCATCATCAGGATAGTGGTCTCCTGGCTGGGAAGAGTGGATTTCACTTGCTAATGAGCAAACACCTATGTCCCAGCCCTTCATCAGGGACTGGCCTGTGTGATTATTGATCCATAAGCAAGATTTGTGCATCCACGTTAGGCCAATGTTGGGATTCCTTAAAAGATTCAAGAGCCCCCGGCCTGCAGTGAGACAGCAGCATTAATAGTGGCATTTTTGACTATTTAAATGCAGTTTATTTCCACTCTTGGGAAAGAGTGCTGACTCTGTACACTGCCACAGATTACACTAACTGTTCTCACAGCCCATTAGTAATCCTGACAATGCATTACTTTAATTCCCCAAAGGACAAAAAAAAAATCACAACACCACTATTTACCAGCTGGACATTTTAACAGGTTTATTGAACATCAATGAAGGAAAAAATGTCCTCAGTCTGAAACTTTAAGCCCGGTTCGATCACCTCGCTGAGGCCTTTTGTCGACTGGTGTAATTTTTTACAAAAACAAAAATATGCTCAAGACAAAACAACGTAAGAAAAAAAGGGTACACATAAGAAGCACTGTTCTCAAGAACAATGCAACTGAAAAAAAATGGACAAATGACTAAAATTGGAGATAAGTGAGTTGAACTTCTGCAGCAAAAGGACTGAGCAGTGTTTAGTTTGTACAAGTGGACTAATGGTTGGTGTGAAGTCATGTTGTGTTTTCTATGTAACTGGATCTCCTTCAACCAAATATTTACAATATAAAACACAATGCAAAACAGTAATTACACGATACTTGCAAATAAAACGTGGGGAAATCCTCTTTAAAAACAGACGATAAAAGTCTCAATAGATCAGGTTGCAGTACCGACTGTGGCTCGATCGTCCCCCTGTGATTCCTGTGCCGTCTTTTTGAAGTAGCGTTCAGCGCGCAGTTCTTCAAAGGAGAATTCGGCGGCGCCACTGAGCAGCAGCTCTTTACAGTACATGCTCTGCTCCTGTGGCTTTGACGACTCCGCCTCTCTCTGCTGCTGGTGCTCCTGTAGTCTCTTCAGAGGAGTTTCTTCTCTGCACGGCCGACGTGCCGATAAAACCTTGTTAACCACCGGGTTGATCTTACACGGCGTCCTGAGGAAGGAAAGAAGAGACTCATGAAAATGAAAGGCATAACTTAGACCAGAGTCGAAAAGGGGTAATAGGCTATTCAATATTTAAATTCTATTATTACTAATTAAATTATTGGTTAAAAAGACCAAAACATCACATGAAAACAGCGGTATAGGTTAGGGCTAAAATGATTCATGTCTGAGTATCATTGACATATCTGTTTTAACGAAATGTTCACAAGTGACATTACATTAAAACAGTGATGCACAATAAATCAAAAATGCAAATAATAAGAAGAATAAATCGTCACTCACATTGTTGGAGGTATTTCTGATTCCTCAACAAATGGTTGGAAGGTGGGTTTGGGAGGTGGTGGAGCCATAACAGTATGTCCATATTTGGATTTTGTGGGAAGCTATGATGGACCAAAAAAAAGAAAATAATAATAATTTAAAAAAAAACGTTACACACATGGAAACCAGATTGTATTCCACCTATTTTTATTTTTTGTAATGGAACACCTCATCTCATACCTTGACATCACACCATCTCTCTGGATTCCTCTCGTTCTCCTTTGCCCTAGACTGCGGTGGAGCCCTCCATGGCTCCACTTTAGGCTCTGATGGAACAGCACTTTGAGTGTGGTTTTCATCGAAGACTATCAATCGACTGTTTGAAGTACTGGCGGGAACAGGGGCACCTCGTGACTGAATGCCTCCAGAAACATCTGTCCATGAAAAACACCAAAAACTGATATTAAAGATATTTAAGATATTTTTTTGTTTCAATTTAAAGAGGAAGGGGCTCTAACATTTTAAAATATCTGCCAAGTGTGTACAAAAGGTGTAATTTAGATGTGTGTGTGCTTACTTTTGATTGCATGTCCTGTTCTGTTGACAAAGGCCTTTTTCTTCCCTCTAGATTTGAGGTCAATCAGAGAGACTCTCTCTGGTTGTTTGGACTCGTCATCACTGTCCTCTTCAACCTGCATCATCACCTGTCGGGAAACACGTGCCTGCAGAGCCCTATAAACAATGATGCAAACATGGAAAATAAGTTGCTTTTCCATGTAAGACATTCATTTAATTCCATATATACAGCATTGACTCATACTTGTGAAACTGTAGCAGCTTGTCACGTGGCTCCGCACTCATCCTCAATCCCTCTTGATAGACTTGGTCTGCTTTGAGACAGTTGCCTTTATTTTCATGCTCCTCAGACCAAGCGATATAGAAGGACGTCTGAGTTATTCCGATTGCCTGTGCCTGCATGTACCTGTAGGTGTCCAGTGGCTCCGGGCAGGTCTTTGCCTGATGACACATATATATGTGTGGGAAAAGTTATTACTGCTCTATTATTTAAGTAAAAGTACAGTCATTCGCAGAGGTTCAACATAACATACAAATTTGATCCAGAAGTCAATATAGCGAGGGTCTGCATAATATTTCTTTTCATCAGTGAATCTGGTCACAGCCCGTTCCAACAGTATGGCAATGTTGCTCTCCTTTCCGCCTTGAGGGAAGGTTTGCTCTGTCCACTTAATATACCTGTGAAAGACAGAACCATGTGGGTATTAAACTGAAAATCTATCGGATTTAACAAGGGCTACCTTTAGACCTGGCATTAAAATGGGTTTTCTGTGATCAGATAGCGATCGGATAGCTCTTCACCACATGCATTTACACCTGGTATTAACATGCATCTCCGGCGTCCTCATCAAGATCTGATTGCTATCCGATCAGTCACCTCCCCCTCTGTGCGCTGCCATATCAACAAAAAAAACTATGTTTACCGCACGTGAAGTCAAACTATTGTATAAACTCCTCTTTTGGAAGCAGGAGAAAAGTCGTCTTTGACTAGTGGAAAACCAACAAAAGCAGAGGAGACTGTGCAGTTTTGTTGCCACTGTCACGTTAGTTGTACTCACACATCTGTTCAATCTGGTCACAATGCGTCTCCAACCACCTCCTGAAGGAGTCAGACAAATCGCATAACAACCTGTCCTCAGGTGTACAGTATTTACACCTGTACTTATAAGTGGTTAGGCGCTATCCGATTGCGATCAGATTACAGAAAACGGATTTTAATGCCTGGTTTAAAGAACTCATATGACTACACGTAATTAGTTCCATATCTCACTTACCGATCCCAAACATCCAGGGGATCATCACCTTCGTACACTCGCAGTTCAGACTCAAAGGCCCTGGGTAAACAAAAACAGAAAAAAATCATTTTTATATAAAAAAAAACCTACGAGAAATACAGTTTGTCACAGATTGCAATCACTCAACCTGGTAGCAATGTACTTCATACTTACTGTCTCTGTTGGCTGATGTTGTTGGCAGAGCTGGGTCCGTCCTGTTGTTGACTGAGGGCTTGGTGTAAGACTGATATGGCTCTGCCCCTCCGCAGAGGCTGAATGTTTTCTTTGCTCAGTTCCCAATCCACATCTCCCCCTTCTGCCATTGTGGAAATTTAGAGCAGAAACCTAGACAAAAAACACATTAAAGTTATGGTTCAGCACTTATTAAAGCTGTGTTTTAATGCTGTTGTTTGACTTTTACAAATCATATTGTGATACATTTTCACATATTATGATAGAGACTGACTGATTTGAGGATAGGCGCTTTAGATCCATGAAGACAAACAGACTCAGAAACAGTTTCTATCCATCTGCCATAACCTGTTTAAATGCTGCTAGACAAGATATTTTGATCTAGGCCATATATTTACATCTCTTTTAATCACAATATGTCTGTGTCTTTCTCAGTTAGTTTAGATTTTTGTATATCTGTATTTATCGATGTGCAATGTCCTTGTCAGTTTCCGTAATATAATAATAATCCGTAATAGAACAGTAGTAGTCTTTCCCTCCAACCTGTATTTTATATAATTTAATGAAATAATTGATGAATCAAATGATTCTAAAAAATAGTATCCAATGTCAGTGACTGAAATTGGGCAGAAATCAGCCCATTTATAAATTTTTTATACACCAATGAAAAATGTAGTCATCTACAAAGGAGGTGCTAAACTGACGACATTACGTGCAGAGCTAACGCACCAGCTAGCTAACGTCCGCCCTTGTCCGATCGGTTTTCATTGTCGTTCAAAATTTCACCGACATCTATATGTCATACTTATACAATACATCTGTAGTCGCATAAAGTGGTCATTTCTCATACCGCGTCCAAGTCTCCCTCGTCTCTTTTTCGTAACAATCCAACAGCTCCAAGACTCAACTGCTGTTAAGTTGTCACCTCTGTTTTCATTCGAACGACGACCGCGAGAGAATTTGGCGCACGCTGATTGGAGGAACCAGAAACCGGAAAACGCATAATGACATCACTTCCTGTGTTTGGAACGCTTCCGGATTTGATAGTGGCAACACTGACAGATTGAAAACAGACACAAATATCTTGATATTTATTGTTTACAGGGTGGAATTTTGTCACACATTCGTCAAAAAGCAGCGCTGGCAGTTGCAGCAGAATTGCCTGTCACATGACTGTGTACACGAACCGGCATGGACAACCGTTGTTTTTGTTGTACGTCAAAGTTCAGCCTCTTCAAGAAGGAGGTAATGTTCAGCTGACTCATGTCACATACACTGATCGTTAAGCAGTGATTTGTTTTGATGTTGTGGTTGTACATATTAAATGCATGGATAAAACGGTCCGGTTTTGTTTTTACCTAGTAACTTATATACACACAGTCAAAAGGCAAACGCATTTTTTTACAAAATCCTATTAGTTTTTGTTGAATTAAATGGAGTTCAGACTTAAGAATACAAATGTGATATACATGCGTGTAAATAAACATGTAATCAATGCTGTTAGATGTGTGTTGTCTCTTGCTGTGCTTGTGCAATAAGCTGTGTAGAAAATTACTAAAAATTAAATATGAATTTGAAATCGTAGATACAAATAACCTAAATCAATCATGAATTTACTGCGAAACAAATATCTGAAGGGAAGATATATATCGTGAAATGCCACACTATTTAAATGTGGTTTAATGTAGTGATATGTATACAGAAGTTGAACAGAAAGCCAAATGTGATGTGTATGCTGTCATTTAAACATAGCTGGGCTGTAAGAATTGTGGCCGCTCCTTCTGCTCCAGCTGTCTGACTTTCAGTGCTGTGGTCCCTCGCTGGGGCACCGCCCAACAGAAGGTGTGTAAACAGTGCCATGGCAGTCTGACAAGGTAAGATAACTGCAGTTATCAGTAAATACGATATACACAGTATATGCCTTCAAACTTTCCGTCTTCATTTCCAGTGGACAGCCTCAAAACAGTGCCGGAAGATGGTCTCCTCCCGAAAACTACAAAAAGTCAGTCATTGATCGGTTGTGAGACATTTTTGTTTACATAGTGTCATGATATCTGAAAATCTAATGTAAATGTTTCTTCCGTAGGCGAGTCGCTGCTTTTGAGGCCAGACAGCCAGGACCATCAACACAGTCTCTTGCACATGGAGGTACTAGTAGACCGAGCAAAGTAGGACATCTGCCAGCCAAGGGCCTGAGTAAAGAAGATCAGGCTATTGCTGAAAGACTTCAGAAGCTCAAAGAGGAAACTGCACCAAGTAAGTTTGCAGCTACTTCTTTGGTTTACTCTATACAGTATCGTGCAAATTTCTCAGGGAACCATCAGCGTTGTTGTTGTTGTTGTTGTTGTTTTTATGTCTATCAAATTCTGTGATCATTAGCATTTGGATTGTCTTAAATAATCCTGGCATAACAGACACTTTTCACAGCAGATATCTGTTGACATTAAAATAGTAGGGTAAACAGGTTTTTACCGGTAACATTAATTAGGGTTAAACTCCAATCATGAGTGTAAAGGTAGGTCACACTAACTGTGGAAGCTGTTTTATTTCTTCCTGTAAAATATTATTATTAGTTATTTTGAAACTATATTATAACTATATTTTATACCATATGGATGTTGCTTAAGCAACATATTTAATGGTGGCTATGTAAGACTTGTACAGTACTGTGTAGCTGTTGTAATAATACTTGCAATTTACAAGTCACTGAAAGGGTTGCAACTCCTCCTCCTCAGAGTCTATCCCCTCTGAAAAAGAGATTGAATCTCGCCTCGCTGCTCTAAAAGCTCCGAGTCAGACGGTGCCTTCTGCAGAGGAGATGGAAGACCGTTTGGCAGCTTTACGTGGCCAACCTCCACCATCTCAAGCCCCTCCACCTGTGAGATAAACCCCTTTGTGCTTGTTTGAAACTTCTTAGGCTTTTTTTTATTAATGTACTTGATGCATCATGAATAATTGTAAATATGCTCGTCTGCTCATCTGTGCAGGTGCACCAACCTCCGGATAAAAGGACACAGACTGAACAAGCCAATGATCTCCTTAGACAGGTGACGGACGAGGTTGCCATTGATGACCAGCAAGCAAATCCTGATTTCAGTAAGATCTGATTACGTCCACCTGTTTTTCACCCACATTCATTTACAATGTGATCACCTAGCTGTTGAATAGAGCGTGTGGATCTCACAAATATGCTCAGATGCTCTCCCTGCAGATGTTGCAGGCCGCATGAACGATCTTAACAGGGGGGAAGAAGGAATACTAGACGAGAATCTGGAGGAGAACCAGGATGCCCAACAGCAGCTGGAGTCTGAAAAGGCACGTCTTCTGGAGGAGGCCATGGAGGAGCTGAGGAAGGAGCAGCATTCGCAGGATCAGATCCTGCACATGGCCAAGAGGTTGGCCCAGTTGAAGGGGCAGGACCCAGATAAAAGTACACAGCACATTTTTATTGGCATATTTTATTATATCTGTCATTTATAGCATTAGTTTTAGGAAAATATGATAAGAGGTTTTACTGCAGCACGTGTTATTGTGCAAATGTTTCAGCAGCTTGCGTCGTTTTTATTCCATGTCACTTCCAGTTACCATGGAGAATTTCCAGCATCCTGACAGTGAGGAGGAGACTGAAGAGGAAGCTGTAACGAGAGTGTTAAAGCAGGTGTCCATTCAAAATAAACTTGACATTTTTATGTAATGAATTATACATAACACATGTGTCACAAAGGACATATCACACCTTTAATGTTCACAGTGTGCCGACTCAGAGCAGTCAGAAAGGCCACAAGGGGTTGCTATTTTGCCATTTTAATTATTTGTGACATTTGTTTTTTTCCAGCTCTCAGAAGAGGCTGCTCTTGATGAGGCCAGTGGCTATAACATACCTTTTGAACAATGTGGACCAAGGAACACAGAAAAGAAGAAAACCTCAAAGAAACTGGTACGGGAAAAACAGCATCAAACAAGTATCAATTCAGAATATTAATTAGCTTGTTAGCTCACCTTTAATCCCTCATTGTGCCGATGTATTTTGTAGACACAGGCTCCGGGACCCAAGAGCAGGATTTCACCAGCTGCCGTAACACATCAGCCCTCAGACAGTGATGAAGACGAACTCCCGTGGTGTTGCATCTGTAATCATGATGCCACAGTTCGCTGCCACACCTGTGACGGGGACCTTTACTGCAACCGCTGCTTCAGGTATGCGAGCACATTACAAAGAGATCGCAAAGGCACAGCAACAATCCCAGTCTCCCACTCAGCTTCACACAGAAATCTTAAACCCAATGCCCAAGACACATTCTTGTGATTTGGAATGTGTACCATGACCCAGATACTTAGTAGACAGGCTGCTGCCATACTGTTCAGCAGCAGGAAGATAAAGTATTTAGTGTGATGAATTATCAACCCACTCTCCATTATCTCCCCAGGGAAGGCCATGATAAATATGACAGGATGGAGCATCGCACTACAAACTACACTGCGCCAAAGAAGAAGAGGAAGACATGATAGCTAAGCTGTGTCGTACATGTTTGCCATATCAGGCTGTTGACAGTTATTATCCTTAGACTTGTGCTTTGGCCTTAAGTGACTTAACATACATAGTTTTGAAAAAAAAAAAAGAAAGAAGATGTTTCTCAAAATATCTGCCTGCCACCTGTTATTTACAGCGACCCATAACACCTCATTTTAACCTCTCATTCAATCTTTCAAAATGATCTGTCATCACATAGACAACAGAAAGGCTAGCATTTGTGTCCTGTAATTTAAAAAACACTAATGTAGATGAACTGAATAACTAAAGTACGTATGTGTAAGATGTAGTTCAACAAATTAAATATGTGGAAGATGTTCTCTTATTTTCCCCATAATGTATAAAAAAATAAGTGAGAGGGCTGCTCAAAAGTGTTTCTATTTTAGTAAATCTTTGTAGCTTCTGCATGAAGTAAAGGCACAATTCAAGATTAAGTTTTATTTCTGTCACTTGCTTAAATGCAACAAAGGCTCATCTCAGACTCTTTAAATAGAAGACAGACATGTCATGAGCTCGTCTGGGATGATGTATAGTCCCAGACAACTGTCGTGCAGTCAGTATAAAAGGATTACTGATGGATTTGTTTTCACTCTTGTAATCTATGTTTGGCTGTGAGTCTGACATGATTGTTGCCTGTCGTGTCCTCGTGTTGTAATGTCATTATAAAAGAATTGAACGCGTTACGGTGCTATGTCACATCAGTTTTTTTAAGTTTTATTTTTTAACACTAGAGCCTTGGATTTTGGATCAAAGTTATTGCTGGACAAAATCGTCTAAGTCTAACATCTTGTTAGTGTAGACGGCCTCCGTGTCGGAGGAGAAGCACAAGAGAAAATGGGGGTTGAACCGAGCAAATTACTATAATGGAGCCCTCAGCCGGAAGACCCTCTCTGCGTGTGTGTGTCAGAGAGATGGCCAGAGTGCAGTTTCATCAGTGTGCATTACTGTCTCGCTAACTGAGGAGAAACCATAATTACACTCTCCTCTAGGGTCTTGCTCCATTAAGGTTCGTATGGAGGCCGTTACTGTGTTTGCCTTTTTCTGGCCTTGTCATACACACACACACACACACACACACACCGCAGACAGGAAATGGATGAGGATAATGGATGCATACTTAATGGACCCTTCCTGCTCCTGATTTTTGCTGTGTTTACTCCTGGATGTGTCATGTCAATGTCTCCCTTTGTCTTCACCACTATAGATAAAAGCAGAAACGTGTATCTCGGGAATGTTATACTGTCAGCTGCAGCAGAGTCAACGGCAAACAAGCAAAAGCAAAATGTGTGCTTTAGAGCAGTAGTAATAGAAACATTAAGAAATGGTACGCTGTATTCCAGTCGGGGACTATATAATATGCTATATATGTTATGGACATGTCAATCTTGATGTTGTATAACGGGAGATGAATGATTTCTGATACCCGTTGTTTCAGTCACCTGATATGCCGTGCTTGGGGGAATCACATTCAACAGCCTTGTCTTGAAAATGTTCAGTTTTATTTCAACTTACAACACTGTTATCAGAACAAAAAAATATTTATGTACATAAATAGGCAACTGAAAATGTACAGTGTCTTACACAGAAAAAAAAAAACAACTGTCCGTCACATTACGGCTTTTATCTCGTGTGCATCATTGGTTTATGTTATAGCAGTCCATAAATTAAAGTGAAATAATAGCAATAATAATAATAATAAAAAACAACATTGAAAACCCCCATTGCTCTGGTGTTAAACTGATTCTGACGCAGGAAGAAAATCCCATTGACCGACAGTTGAATGTCTGGGAGATGGGAAGATGAAGATGAAGCCCCCACATTTTCTCAACTTGATTTGACCTAGAATTCATTTCTTCAAGGAACCGGACATTTTACGTAGACCCTTTATCCTATAGAGCAGCCCATTGATAAATTCCTGTGGGGGGAGGAGAAGGAATAGAGTTGTAACTGAACAGTCACAAACGTTTAATTTCCGATATATCTATAAGTTGTTGAGTTTTCTTTACCTCTTTTGGCTTCCCACATTCCTGCAAGAGCTCCTAACAAAGAAAACAAACATAATAAATCTGGATGCTGTATTTTTTACCACAAACATTGGATTCCAGGAGTTCTTGTGACGCTGATAACGCTTTCCATAACAGGAGAGTACTTTATGTTGTAAAGTTTAAATTCTTCCTTCCTGATGTCCATTATGAATACTTGGTGATTATTTTATAAGTAAGCTGGTGTTACCATTATATTGCTCTCCTAAAACAAAACGATTACTGTACTGTAAGATAAGATAAGATAAAACTTTATTTATCCCTCAAAGAGGAAATTCCCGAGTTAGAGCAGTAAAAACAGTTACAGAAAAAAGGACAATAGTATGTGTGCATTATGTACAGAAAAAAGTTACGGACATTATATACAATGAACGATGGCGAGAGAAATATTGCACATTTCAGGTAGATGTGTAAGTAAGTATATAATGTGAATACATGAACCAAACATTTGTGTTTACCTTCAGCCGGGTTCTCTGTCCCTCGTCTGTCAGCTCCAGCAGCTCATCTATGTCAATCTCTAACTCGGGGATTTCGTCCTCCTGTGAGAGCAAGAAAAGAAAAAAGAGAGAAGCAAATTAGACCCAAAATATTCCTTTATTCTATATTCTTCACAGTAGTGCTTCTGCACTTGTACAGCCAAGCCTGCTGAAAATGCTTTGAAAAATGTGGGCTTCATCACGTCATGTCCATTCAGCCATGGCATTGAGACCAGTGAGCAGAGTCACTGAACGATGTGATGTGAGGGTTGTTTTCAATACTCTCTACACTTTAGAGCAGGGATCAGCGAGTAAATGTGGCCGAGGGCCAATTTTGTGAGATATCTTCATCAGGCAAAGTTCCCTAAAAACGTCTTCAGTCAGAAACAAAAACCCACGTTTAATGCTTGTTATGAAGACACGTGTGTGAGACACGTCCTCGTACTGTTGATATTTATTGTGCATGGTTCAAATTTTAAGAAGACATTTACTCTACTCCCCAAACGTGGCAGTGTGCATGACAAGAGCAGTGTTTTTATTTTTATTTTTCACACCAAACCTTTAGTTTAACTTAACTGTCAGTTCTGGCAACAGAATCTATTTGAATCAGGTCATGTTTTTTCAGAATAAAAGCTCTGAACTCGAGCTGAAGAGCACTGAGGCATGAAGGGGAAAAATAGGGCTCCAGGATGTCATACTTGCGACACGCTACCATCGTATTTCACGGATGGTTTACGATGTTGGCATTTAGACACAAGTGAGCGTGTATTTCTTGTTTGAATTGTGCCACGTTTCGCACTCAGAAACAAAGCCGAGCGCTGCATCTACTGTGACACAGTGCTCTTTCTTTCTATGTGATTGTGTGATAATTGTTTTTTTATAAAAGGGCATAAAAACACAAATATAGCAAAGTAATCAGGCGACGTCGCTCGCTCGCGCTCACCCACACCTGTCAGTATAGGGAATAAGTTGTGCTCTCTAAAGGAATCCTGAACACTAAGATATCTGGAGTCAGCAGAAGTTCTCCCATATTTTGACGAATGGGGCCTCTCCCTTTCTTTTTAAGAGGAATATTTTCCGGTTGGGGAGTTTTCACGGCTGGTGGAGGACGACGCTCGCACAGCTTTCTGGATGAGGGGAGAACTAATCAATGTGGAAGTGCTGAGTGGCGGAATAAGATGGGCCCACCTTCAGAGTCCCCAATGTCCTCTCCATGTGATACATGCCGCCAGTTTGGAACTCATGTGAATCTGCTGATGCCAGTGGGACGCATAAAGGCCCTCTTTGTTTTTTCTTTTCAATCCATGCTGTACATTTCTGTGCTGTGTGGGATTTGCTTTACCAGCTGTGACGTGTTGAGCTTGACTGGGTGTAGTCTGGCCTTTTATGTGTTCTGTGCAGTGGAAAATACCGCTTTATCCTCGAAATCCGGGTCTTCTTGCTGCAAGGGCAAGAGTGCTAACTGCTACTATTATCAAATACAGGGGCCATTAAAGTAGTAAAGCATAGTTTTCTTTGTCCTGATAATGCATCACAAACCTTTACTTTATAGTTCACTGGAAAAAAAAACATTACTAGTTAGTATAAAAGCAGCTATATGATTGCGGTTGTTTGCTTAGCTTTGGCTAACCTTAAACGAATACTTCACCGATTGGCATTTAGCTTTGTATTACTAGAATAGGGGTATTTAAAAAAAAAAAAAAATGTTCCCAACCTCAGTTTCCCCTGAGTTGAGAAATATCTTCATTCTTTTTTTTGTTGCGTGCTAATTCCGCACTCTTTAGACCCTCTCGGAGGGGGACAGGTCCCCAGAATGTAAACAGTGTCTGCCATCTTTGCTAACAGTTACGCTAACGCTAATTTCAATAAAGAATTCCTTTAAATACAGCTTTATAGAATAGAAATAATAAATGTGACACGTGTTCTCGGTGTGAGCTATAAATGTAAAAAAGAAACAAATGTAAAAATGACATGGTCTGCTCTCCACTGATCTTTTATTTATGCTCTCGTCTGAGTGCAGGTCCACCGCCGAATATCAATTAGAGACTTTTTCACCGATTCCACGCTTCCAGTTACTGTCAGTATTATAGTTCACATAGTGCGCGGCTTGTTGATAATTACCTTCATTGTCGGACAGAAAAGAGCTTTTTAATGAGGCCTCGGGGCGGTAAATGTCTCGCCGGCACTTTTTGAAGTTAAAAGCGAACGGACTGAGGCTAAAATGAATGTTGGCAGTATAACGGCAGAATTCATGAATATCGGAGTGGTTTCCAGAGGAAGTCTAAACAAGCAGTTGAATATTTGCGACCACTGATATTTTTTATTTTAAAATCAGGAATGTTTTGTCCAAATAATTTTTATGAACATTTGTACTTGTTGCACTGGAGAAACACTTTGTTTAGGGGAGCACTATTAAGTTTACTATTGTTTGTAGTGACATTATGAACCTGAGTATTGATATTTATTACCCAGTGAAGTGTATACTTCCTCTTCTGACTCTTGTCACATTGGCAAAAACTCAGGCTATTGAATTTTTGTAAGGCCTGAGTGTCCTTCAAATTCGGTGATTTTTGTTGTCTGACAACAAGTTCTGTCAAACAATACTATCAGACCTGACTGAGGGAGCATCTGTTTGTATACACGGGTAGAGCAGGGACAAGAAGAGTTTAATTAAACCGTCACACTTCTGAACGAGTAGTAACTTAACGTGGACACGTCTTTGTGTCCTCAGCCTCCTTGTGTCACTAGCACACTGTTGCTGTATTTTTGTCCGTACTGACATCAAATCACTGCTATACGGAGAAACGCAGAGACTTATTATTTCCATTTAAAACTGATCCACTACAGGATGTGCATGGATGTGTTAACTGCTAATTCTTCCACGTTGATTAAAGTCCAAATATTACAATGAAACGCCGACATCAGACTCAGTGTGGCTGCGTGTGTGTTTGTTATGTTAATGTAAAGGAAACCCAAGCCCAAGACATTTGTTGTTTTGTTTCAAGACGTTGGGTTTTTGCTTTGTTGAACTTATCAGATCAGATCCTTCCCTTTTCCTGTCAGAGCAACAAGCTGCCCACACATCATGATATCCAATCAGTAACTCATTGCCAAGTCTAAAGAGGTTACAGAACAGGCTCTAAAACAGGCCTTCACTGCAAATACTCATCATTGTCACGTGTACTGAGGTTAGTTTTTTGAAAACCTTTTTATTGTAGTTTGTCTGAAGGCTCAATAAAAGTGAAAAGACACACTGTGTGTGCAAATGTGCTCCATCAGCTTGAGCCAGTTTACCTCCTCTCAGAAGGTGTGAAGTTCTCAAAAGAAGGCAGTCGCTCCAAAACTGAGGCAAGCACTTGTATGAATCCGAGATGTGGCTAAATAATTCAGACGGTGACACAGGGGACTGATGGTAAACGCTTCCACGCGGAAGACCAACAGAGTATTCTTGCCCTGAGCCTATGCAAAATTCATCGCGCTGGCCAGGACACAAGTCATGCCCAATTTTTTGCAAAAGTGACAAACGCAAATATCTAAGTCTATTCGATTAAGATTGTAACTTAGTAAGGTCAGGTAATCAGTCATATCCTTCCTAGTCAAACACTGTCACTCACTATCTGTGCTGTGTATTAATACATGATAAGCGGAACATGGAAGTCTGCAAACATCAGAATATGTCACGTACGTTTCTGGGACAAGATGAACTGAGTAAACAGGGAGCTTTTCTTATCTGCACGTCCGGGTATTTTCCCCCACTCATGTTATCTATTCCTGCCTCTGCCTCACAAACATATTACCATACAACACCACAGGGAGGAAGAAGGCTTTGGCGAGTGAAGCCCATAAAATAAGCATTGTGCACAATATTACCGATCCCTAGCTCTCACGCTGTGACGAAGTGTTGTAAAAGTCTCAGGGCACTGGCAGCTTGTGTTGTTGTTTTATCTCTGCCAGACTGAAAGTAAAAGAGATGTGTGCGTGTAATGCTCACGCATGTCATGAAAAAACTTGGCGACCAGGCAAAATTGTAGGATAAACACATATTATATTTATAATACTTTAGGGCGGGTAAAGTAGATTTACATCACAAACTAGGGTATAAAAGAGAAGAATTATATTCAATAGAAATATTTACACCTGTGTCACATTCTGTTAAGCGCTAAATAACATGCTAACAAAATACCAAATATACATAATATAAACTCATAAAACAGCTGAGCTGGTATGTTAGCCTGGACAAAACCTGAGTTTACTAATAATATTCATGTTATTGTTCAAGTGTAAGTGTACGTCACACTAAATACTTGTATTTTCTGGATGTTTTCCAATAAATCGAGTGAGGAATACGGACACTGTATGCTTATTAATGCACAATACTATAGATGGACATATTATATGACTACAGTGAGAGGAGTCTCTGTAGCATCAGCTGGTTTATTCAAAACCAGAGCCACTTCATGATAAGCGGTGAAGTCAGACATGTGCAGCCACATTCGACTCTGCCGTCGCCGTCATCCGATCTGCAACGTAATCAGGAAGCTCGTGCTACTGCTCGGCAGACATCCCTAATTCATCCGCGTGTGCCACGCTGCCTCATGTGGGCAAAGAGACATCTGTTGCCATGGTTTCACCTCCTTTATCCAGAATGTCATTATAAGGAGCCTATGACATAACCGGATTGGATCCGACCACACAGGAGTTTATATATATATTTATAAATAGTGAGGATATACTACATTTTTTGTGTTGTAACTTTTGCTTTAATACGTGTGCTGTGTTCATATAAACACCTTTGGTTTAGCGTGTTTTCTTTGGTTTGTCTAATGTATAATCATTAATATAACAAGTGTCTGCACAACTAAATATCTACATATTGTCCCCATATCAGCACAACAACAAAAAACGACAATGTCTCCTGTCCTGTCATCAGCTTTCATTTATTATGGTTGTAAAAAATTATGATAAATTATTATCACAATCTCCCTGGTGCTCTCACGTTTCCTTTTCTCCTCAGTACTGCTTCACGTCAGATGTGACCGATCCTAGAACCGTACCTGAACACATCATCCAAGTTGTAAGTACAAGCCATTTGTCAACCTTGTGCTTCAAATGATGTTACGTGTTGTTTCGTCATGGGTTGCAACAGGCTTTTAAATGATTTATATATATTTATATTTATATATATTTATATTTATAACAGCCTAAAATAGACTAAATGTATATGTTGGTGGGTTGATGACACATAGGGGCTCTGCCTCTCACTCACTCCTCTCTTAGGTCACTGTGAGCCAGCATGATGGATGAGCCCATCACCACAGGCACCTATGAGCAGTCCACTGCCGCCCTCGCTCCCCTTCCCTCTCCTCCACCAAGCACCCGACCGACACAGTGTCTGTCTGAGTGTGTGTCAGTGAGAGCCAGCCCTACCCTGCCCTCCCTCCCTACCTCACAGTCAAACAGCAGGTGCAGCTGCCCGTCGATCCACTCCTCGATGTCCAGCCTCCTCTGCAGGTCCTTGCGGTTGTACTTCACCGTCAGCTTGCCCAGCTTGCGGTGAGCCGGTTCCTCTGGCTTGTCTCCCGCCTGGAACATCACCCTGGACTGGGTGCTGGGCTCTGACGCCATGGCTGCCACGGCCTCAGGAGAACCGTGGAAACACTCACACACACTCACACACTCACACACTAGCTTTTGTCTTACTGTGTCTCTGCTTGTGTTCCAGTGAGCTGCTGTGTCCATGCGTATCTCCTGTTATCTTGTTGAGTCTTTAGTGTTCTCCTCTGTAATGATGCCTCTAGTTCTCTGCCTCTCCCTCTCCCCCCTCTCTCTCTCTCTCTCTCTCTCTCTCTCTCTCTCTCTCTCTCTCTCTCTCTAAAGCTCACTCCCTTGCTCTCCTTGTCTTGCAACACCCACTGGCTGCACTATCAGGAGGATGGTAATGAGATATGCCTCTGCGTGCACACATTTGTGTGTGTGCGTGTGCACGTGCACCTCATAGGGTGTGTTTGCTTTTTGCTCTTTTCCTCCTTGTTACAGCAGGTGGGAGAGCAGAGGTCAAGTGGGAAAAGGGTAATAGAGCAAGTGCTGCTATCGTGAAAAGGTTGTTACTCTGACTCAAACTCAACACAAAAGAGAAATACTATTATTTATCGTCTTCTTTCACAAACTCATCAGGGATTTTCTTTAGCGAGAGTGAGAGCATGTGAAGTATTTATCTGGTTTAAAGCTCTCCTCTTGTGAACAAACCCTTCCAACAATAGCTGCGTCCTCCCTGACAGGTGAGCCAGGCTTCCTCTAGTGTGATAGCTGCCCCCCGTCCTTTATAAATGCCATTATCAGGTGTACGTTTAATAAGCCTTGAAGTCAAACTGGCATCCTCAGTTACGCTCACATGCATAATAGATGGGCAGCGGAGCACAAGTTTGTTTTGGCTGGTTTGAGAGTCTTGAAACTATCAAAATATCAATATATCATCAATATATCATCAGACATCCATAGTTGAAATTCAAGTTTGTTTTTTTTTACATGTGACACAAAAGAGTCAACAGGCTGCAGAGTTTCCACGGATCCAATTACGATATGAGCGATGGCGACAAGCTTTTTTTTTGTTTTGGCAGGAACGATCAATCAGCCGTAGCTGCTGCGCGTGTTCACCCACTGATGCACCGTCTGTTACAAACACTGAATTATTGAGTGGCTCGAGCAGGCTCACCTTTCCAGGCAAACAAATATTCATTCATCTTGTCTTGGGCTACTTGGTGCTGCCCCGAAGACTTCCGTGGTTCTGGAGACCTGTGCAGGCCCTTGTCACCTCAGGATTGACTGAGAGGCTCATTCTAGCAGGGTATACAAAAAAAAAAGAAAAACAGAGGCACAGTTTATTAAGTTTAATAGCAGGAAGCTGTTACTGTTCTTTTTGCGAAACTGCTTAAATTTAGTTGGAATTAGATATTTCATAATCTGAGCAACCACTTCCTGCCTCTCCCGTTGTTGACCTGTGTCGTCATGATTTGCCACATACTGTAAAGCCATGACTCAGTTAATGTATCGGCTCAGTAACGCCATCTTTATGAGATGAGTGTGGCTCAGTGACTATAGATGATGATTGACATGGATTATTGCACCAATACCAAAGGGGGGGAAAATGAGTTGTGTTCACCACCCTGAAGCTTCTTCTTCTTCTTCTTCAGCTGTTAGTGTGATGACACTGCCACCTTCTGGATTAAAGCCAGTATATGATGACTGTAGATGATAATTTGGTGTGGGAATAATACACAACTCCTTATATGGACATCCTGGGGGTGTGTGTGTTTATAGGTCACATATTCAGTCTTCTTATGTGTTGTTGAGTCAAAGTTATGATTCATTTTATATCGCATTTTTAGTCGTGATATAAAGTAGCAATAATTGAGCAGAAGTCACAAACTAGAGCATTTTTTCTTACCAAGTGAACTTTGAACTGCACAAATTCACAATATGATTTTAAACATTTTGAGTACTTTTTGCTCAGGTGTGTTTATTTAATGGTGAAAATGACTATTTTTTCATCAGATTGTCTAGGTTGTGCTGAAAAAAGATATAAGACACTCTATATTACACATTCTTATAGCCTCTGTACACAGTCATACATGACTACATATTAAAGATATAATCCAGTTCCTCCTCACAGGAACGGGCAATAATTCAATAACAATATTAATATCAATAACAAAAGCTTCAATGCACACATTTGTATGTAAAATGTTTCTCTGTTTAACATGTGATAATTTCAGTAATTCATTTAAAAACCCACAATGAACTGGTTTCCTTCAACTTTCACTTGGGAGTCAAACCTTTATCGTAATAAATATCATTATTGACCTTATAGACTGGGTACACGATACAGAGACCATGTTACAATACATGTTGTGATACACGGTTATTTTGAGTGACGACCACGTCCTACACAAAATTTTAACATCTGCTTTTATCACCTTAATCAACTGACCTCTGCTGCCACCCACTGGCTTTATTCCACACTGCAGCTTAGTACAGTACAGTGCTTCTCAGACTTTTTAAATATGTTAAAATACAGTTAGCTACATACTTTTCACAGGAGGCACATTTATTCCCAATAAGATCATTTGCTCTCTCATCCTCCTCCTCTTCCTCACATGCACTTCACACACTGGTGCAGTGAAATTGGATTAAGATGGAGTGAGAGATAGGGTGACTCTAAGATCACATATCCCTGGTTTATACAGCATTTTTATCTAAGTACCATCAAAGGACACTCACGAACCACCGGTGGTACACAAACCACAGTTTGAGAACCACCCACAATCACATCATTTGCTGCCTTATCAGACAGATTTGAAACCTTTATTATTATTTATTTAATCCATAGCCCAGCCATGCTTCTTCGTCAAAATGAACATTTCAGATCAGATATCAAAAGTACAGAAGAGTATTATGGGTCACATGAATTCTGAGATTAAAGTTAGAATAAAGTCAGAATTGTGAAATTAAAGAAAAAAAGTCAGAATCTTGAGGAATAAAAACAGAATTCTGAGATTAAAGTCAAAGTTCTGATATTAAAGAAAACAATTAATTCTGAAATTAAAGTCAGAATTCCGAGATTAAAGAAAAAAGTCAGAATTGATGATGAGATTCTGAGATGCTGTTTTATTATATCTTTCTTTCTTTCCATTTGTTTTTACATGTGGCCCTAATACTTTTATGTACTTACGAGACATTATTCCGATCCACAATTGTGATTTTCAGATATTTCCACTGTCTTCCACTGACATGAACTCACTCATGTGTTTGGCATTTGTCAACAGTATCAACACCTGGAATCATAATCTCCAGTGTGAGATTACGTAGACATAGTTCTAGTTAATTTCCCTGGAATTGTGACGTTGTGTCGCAATTAAAACGTATTATGAAATAAACTAAGGATTTATGTCATACTTACACGCGGACAAACAAACAAACAAACAAACAAAAAGCACAGTTTTAACACTTTAACACTTTTTTTTCTTTGTACTTGATGTCGCAGTTTCACTACATTACTCGGGCGTCAGAAGTTAGGGAGTGGCGTTGTCAGGAGTGGAATTTCACTTCCTGTATCTGCTCTCAGGTGAGTCACCTGTGGCCCCTGTGTCTTCGCTGCTCTTTCTGTCGACATCAAACGAAGTGAATCGTCGCGTCCGTGTAGAAGAGTTTCGGAGTTGTTAAAGAGCAGCGCTGTGTGTCCGTGTGTGTTTGTGTGTCCGCGGGGAACCGTCGACACCTCTTCAGGGACACTTTTTATTGAAACGCCATTTGACTGAAGGCTGCTCTCTGGAGTGGGAGTGTTGTGTTTTTGCCATTTCTGCGGCCTAAATACTTCGCACAGGAGTCTAATATCACGAAGAAGTGGTGTTTATTCCACCCACTGTCGCTACAGGTGTGTGTTTTTTATTATTATTATAGGTGTGGGGACTTTTTCCACAATGAAAGGAGAGTTTGGAGCGTGTGTGCTTGTCTCGCTCCTCATGTTGCTCCTCGGCTCCAGTGGAGGTCAGGACTCCGGGGATGAGTGCTTTTCTAAATTCAAGAGCGGAAGTGAGGACTTTGTCCTCGACGCGGACGAGTCGGTGAAAGACGGCGCGAAGTTCGTCTCGTCGCCCAAGTTGGACCGCGTCAGGGACTGCGTGGCCGCCTGCTGCAAGGAGCCCATGTGTAATGTGGCCTTCATGGAGCGCGGGCCCGAGGAGAACTCCATCAAGTCCTGCTTTCTCTTTGACTGCCTGTACAAGAAGAAGTACGCCTGCCGCTTCGTCAGGAAGAAGGGATACATTAATTACATCCTGGACTCCGTGTATGAAAGCTACCTCGAGGTGGACGTTCCTCCAAGTAAGAATAACCCATATTGATGTAATGTTACCTGTAGCAGGTCCGGAGCCAAAGAGGGGGGTTGGTGGGGGCGTAAATTCAGGGCCCCCTTTTGCACATCAGCAATTGTGACATGAAAATAACAGGTTTAAACAATCAAATTCATGATTACTGAATCACATCTGTTAAAGGGATGAATTGCTGGTTCAGTGTCACGCTTGCCCTGACTTACATGAGCTGAACTGATCCACAGTCATTAATGTGTTCACTTAAACACTGGTGCTTTTCCTGTCAAAACATGTTAAAACAAAATGGCAGTTGTGCAACGAACCCACCGAGGACAACACAATTATTGGTGAGATGCTCGTCACTGTGGTGCTGAAATGGAACAAAGGATGTGGTGATTTTGAATTTAGGTCATTCATAGATACTAAAACATATCCAGTGACGTAAGCAGCTCATACCCCAAGTGCTGTGTACTTTTGATTTCAATTGGTAGTCTAATGTTATTTTCTCAAACTTGAGTATCTGCCATTACTGATGTCAATCCAGTACAGTCTCTTATCTCCTTTTTTAAACAACTCGGCTGTCAATAAGACATTTTGTGCTGATGCGTTTACTACACGACTATAATCCGATATATAAATACTCACCATGACAGCCATGTGCATCTCCTGGGGTAGTGCACATCTTTCTTCACAGCATGTCACCTGTTGAGGGAAGATGTTATCACCCGTGTATGGATTATTTCAGATTTTCTTGTTTTTCGACCAGTATTAACTTTCCTCTTTAAGGTTGTATGTAAACCAAATGGAGATAGATTCGGAAAGGACTTCTCCATTCATTTATGTTTAAGTATTAGATTTAAAAATATAAACATTATTTTGTATTGCAAATATTTATTTCAGTGTAATTACGACAGGGACTGTTCATATAGTCCCGTTCCTACAGTTGGAACGCACCACTTAATTTAGTCTCACTGGCTCAGTCCCTCAGTAACGACGCAAAACTGACCCACACTCCACATTGTGACCGTCCTCCAAACAAGTTTCCTCGTCTTTCCAGCAGTTTTACGGCAGAAGTGTTCATTTCAGCATGTTCACACATGCCAGGCTGTAATGGCCTCTGGTGTACAGGTTCAGGTTTCTGTTTCCGCCTCTGACTCTCATGTGTTGCAATGTTGTAACTGGAAATAGTTGCATTGTGATGATCGAGTTATGGCAGAGCTTGTTTGTTTTTTAATGTGACGTACATTGACCTCATCGTGTCACGTGCAGATGAAAATGACCGTCCACCAACGGCCAATGGAGGACCGGACCAAGTGGTGCAACCTCAGGACAGCTTGACACTGAATGGCATCCAGAGCAAAGACGACAAAAAGATCGTGACCTACCAGTGGCAGATGCTAACTGGATATCCTCATGCCGTCATTGAGGTGAGTGAAGTGAGGCGACGCAAGCCCATTCTTTCCACAGTTCTTTCTCATGATCCAGTTTTAATAATCTTGCAACACTGGCTTTTTTTTTTTTTATCCCTTGTAGCAAACCAGCTTCGAAGACCAGATTATTGTGTCCAATCTGACGTCTGGAGTGTACAAGTTCCAGCTGACCGTCACGGACAGCATAGGCCAGTCAGACTCGACCAAGGTCACCGTCCTGGTCCTCACTCCTGAGCAGTCTGAGCGTGAGTATTCAGCCAACCGTGATGTGAACATAATTCATTATTTATGAAGCATACCTGCTTTATTTGAACGCACGAGAAACTTAAATTCTGTCGCCCGGAACAAACATGACGTAAATAATATGACACAGATCATCAAATTAAATTGGTTGCCGTATTTTTTCCCTTGCATTTAATGAAAAAAAACAAAAATGGTTTGCGTTTCAGTCGTAAACAGGAGTCATTATCCCACTGTATTTGTTGACACGTCTCTTGGCTTATTCACAGTCAACCACCTTATATTTACAGTTGGGCAACGTGTAAGCCATGATAATGCCCTGCGGTCCTGAAAGATTTTCGAAAGAAAAACTCTTCCTCTTCCTTTTTAAAACTCCAAATAGTCACAACTGATTAAACTACGACGAGTGTATAGTCGTAGTTTATTGATCAATCAGTCAGATCTTGTCTATATATTAAGGGATAAAAACACAACCAAGAACAAGCCCCCACCACACCCTCTTGTCAGCCCAACCCCTCACTCATTAACCATCCCAACAACAAACACAGATTAACACATACTAAACATAAAACAGAGACGGGGAATTTAGCAAAAAAGGTAGGACATTTTAATTAGTCTCCTTTTTGTTTTAAACATAACCAGAAAAGGATTTGTTTAAAAAGTAAACAAAATCTCCTCAGTTTCCCTTCGATTGTTTGGCCTTCGTCACGTGAGCACTTCCATGTTGATTGTTATCGAACCTGTCAAGACTTGTTCGCCAAATTCCTGACAAAACAAAGCAAAGATACAGAGATAGAAGGTCATTATGAGACGGATAAACCTGATCCCACTTTTGTTTGGCGGCAGAAAGCTCACTAGATCATTCATTTGAGCAACGACGTGTCAGACGCTCTCTGCTAAGTGATATAACTTCCCTTCTGTTGCGCAAAGCTAGAAGCCGCCGTCAGATTGCGAAGACCTTCTCGGAACTGCACATGTTTTTGTTTAGAGTTTCTACGGAAAACAAGCGCAGCAGAGTGGTTAGTGAGGTTTTTACTTCTTCCCCTGCTGCCACCCCACTCTCTCCACCCCCGACTCAACCAAACCTGTCAGTCTGGTTTCAGCTTGTGTTACACAAACAAGAAAGCTCCAGTCACCACCACCACAGTATTGATTAAAAGTCTTTGCATTAAATCCTCTGAAAGTGTTGTCTTTCACGTAGATTTTTTTTGTTGCTCGTTCATTGTAAACCGAGGGACAAGAAAAGACACGAAAGCGGTCGGTGGCTCAGTTACCCATTAACAGCATGTGTCCTAGGAATGTTCTTAAGTGTGAAATGCATGGGCATGGCAGTGACTCTACATGTCAATACTGCCAAATTAAACCCTTGATAATGGACGGTTTGAATAACAACACAGCTCACTCGTGAATGACAATCACTCCTAGTAATGTGAGCGCTCGCTAATGAAAAGTGTAGCTTACATCTGCGTCACTTCGCAGTCGGAGCGCTTCTTTCTTTCTTTCTTTCTTTTTTTAATGTACTGAAACATTTGCACTTTGCATTAGTGCACGATATGACTCAACAGCCACCCGGCGACAACCCTACAGTACATACAGGCCTCTTTTTCATTGATACAGACAGTTAAATGTCTGTGTGCAGGACACCAGCCTTTGTAATTATACGTCTGCTATTTATGACGCAGCCGCAAAGAAGGGGAAGTGAGAGCAACATGTCTGCGGTAAGTCAAAGAAGGGGTGCATTAAGAGTCAAGTGAGTAACGCTTTGTTCTCCGTCCGCCAGATCACTGTATGGCTCCCAAGAAGATCGGGCCGTGCCGCGGCGCTTTCCCTCGATGGCATTACAACGCCGCCTCGGAGAAGTGTGAGGAATTCACCTTCGGAGGCTGCAAGGAGAATCTCAACAACTATCTGTCCAAGGACGAGTGCACCAAAGCCTGCTCTGGCTCAGGTATCTGTGCGATGCTTGTACTGTACACACATGACAATATTATCCATAAACTTTACATTATTTCCTTATACTCTCTGAGTAAATGTGATTTAAAAAAAAGGAAACACGAGTACATAAACATTTTTAAGAATGTCAACATAAATGCATCTTTTCTGCATCAGTCATTGTAAACACGTCGTTCTAATCAACATTTTGTCCTATCAGCAATTATTGGCAATCTTGTCAGCAGAATGCTTTCCTGCCGAGAGTTAGATGTGAAGTTGTGAAATCGACCAACCTCACGTCATGTAAAGCCAATGTAATGTTACAGCCAGATGTTTACTGTAGGATACTGTAGGCCCCGTTTAGACAGAAGCGTAGAAATGAATACATTTGAACAAATGACAGATTTATATTAATTTCATACTGTTGAGATTGGTTTTAACATTTTTTTTTTCTTTTTCCTTTCAGAAAAAACCAGTATAAGTGGTAGAGGTCTGCCAATTGGTACACCGGGAGGTAAGTGATTCTTGATATTCTACCAATACTCTCAATCATATTGTATATTGTTTGGATGTGGAAGTCAAGACGGAAGGAGGAAGGGTGACTTATAACCACACTGAATTGAACCTGAATGAAACGGTTTGCACAACATAAGTGATTCAAATAAAAATGATTGATTTTAATACACTTAATTAACACTTAAAATGAACAACTGAATAATATATCAAATCACGAATCAAAAATGAAGTTACAAAACTTTACGAAAGTTACAAAAATGCTACACAAGTTCCCTCATGGTAATGCAAATATTAACACTGACGACACCAGTGAACTCAACTAAGTACGCCAAGTGAACTTATTTCAAGTGTACTAATACAGAAATGTAAAATATATCAAATAGAGAGCCAGATTTATCAAAAGGAAATGCAATTAACCAGACTTTGTCTTTCATATAACTAAACAGGTATTATAAGTAGGAATAGAACTCTTTTATTAACCATTCAACACCATTTTTTAGCAATTTTAGTGAGTCACTTTCAGATTGGACGTCATGGTAAAGGCCTTCTACGTTAACAACCCGTTCATTCTTAAATGAAGCAAAAACGGTTGCATTGCTAATGTGACCAGTGTGAATATTCTTGGGTGTGTTTGTGTGCCACAGGGAAGAAATGCGGCGCTCCCTGTACCACCGAGCAGTTTGCCTGTGACGACGGTTGCTGTTTGGATCCGGGCCTCGAGTGCGACTCCACCGCACAGTGCAACGACGGCTCGGATGAGCAGAAGTGCGATGACTGTGAGCAGTGTTCACTGTACAGAATTCTCGCATGAGTCCATTAAAAGACGCGTTCAATTAAACTTTGCCTTTTGCTTTTAGTGAACGACAAGTTTCGGATTCTGCTGCGGATTCCATTCGATGAGCAAAAGGGTGATTTGAACTTTTCTAGATTTGTCATTTTCTTTTTGGGAAAACCCAAATAAACGGAAGACACACTCACACACCCAGTGCTACGATCTAACGCTACCTTGTCATTCATTGTCTTCCACAGTGCGCTGCACAGAACCTCCCAACACAGGAAGCTGCAGGGACAGTCTCACTAAGTGGTACTACAACCCCATCCAGAAGAACTGCTATCGCTTCAACTACGGCGGCTGCCAGGGAAATGAGAACAGATTTGAGAACAAAGATTCCTGCATGAGAGTTTGCCGCGGGGTGTCAGGTGCGTTATGTAAACACTGTGTTTATATTCTGCTAAATTAACATACAATTTCTACTGTGAATTGTATGGAAAAACAGAATAAAACACGCCTTGGATCTCTTTAACTATCACATCCCCCATCCTCCATTTTCTACACATGACATTTTGTCTTTTGTTGGCACCCAAATATGTCCATGGAGCAGTTGTTAGTATACTCGTGTTTGTTTTGATGACCTTTTCTAATCAAAAATACTGGCCTTATATTCAAATCAATGCCTATAAACTGCTACGGCTTTGAATGTCTCATGTTGTGTACAACACAAAATCTCTAAAACTGTATTATGCCTCTCTCTCTCTCTCTCCCCCCCTTTTTTAGAAAAGGACGTATTTGCAAGAAAGGAGGAGTTTGACAAGCAGGTCTCTGGGAGCCAGACAGGTATTGCCTCGCTTCACTTTCATAATTCGACACCTTGAATAGTTATTTTCAGAATTTCCCCATCAGCAAATGGTCCAAGTTTCATGGGGCAGATGAATATCGCTCACCCCACCCTTCTGTTTCAAGCCTGTAGGATAAACCTATGTTGGCGGTCAGTTGTAAGATATTTAGTTTATCCATTAGTGGAAATGAAACATGTACTATACGGAACCGTTCCCCTTGGTGGAAACCACATGTTAAAATATCTTGTCTTTCACTTTCACAGGTATTATAGCAATAGCTGCCGTCCTGGGCGTGGCTATTGTCATCCTGCTCGCCGTCCTGCTCTACTGCGTCTTTAAAGGAAAGAAGAAGAGTGCACAGCACCACCGCGTGCCAGTCAACACCATCCCGGTCACCACGTTGGAGGACAGAGAGCGTCTGGTCTACAATAGCACCACCAAGCCCATCTGACCCTCCCTGTCCTCACCTTTGACCCCCTGCCAAGGTGGTGAACGACGCCAGTTGCCGGAGCTTTGTCAGATGAATGACAGACGAGACAATATCCGTTGACTTAAATTTGAATGCTGGAAGGGATTTTTTTTTTTATTTTGTCCATATATGGATTGTTTTTTTAAAGGTTTGCTGTACACAGAAGGCAAAGTGTTGTCATTTATGAATGAGTGTCTAATGATCTGACTTTTAGCTTGTATTTAATGCAGTGACCTTGTTAAAATAAGCTGTCGGCTGTGCATGTACTCAGGTTAAATGGGGAGAAATTTGATTAGTTTGTAGATAGTTTATCACTTGATATCCTACAGGTTGTTCCCATTGAAACAGGTAGGAAGAATAAATGTTTTTTTCTTTTTTGCTTCCATTACAAGATCTCATAGTAACCAGGATTTACCTCTTTTTTAAAAAGCAGTCCTCCATTGATGCCAGAACCTAAACTCTCAGTGGTGCTTGTTGATGTAAAGTAAGATTATTCTGCCTTTGTGGATTTGTAATACCACATCCTGCTACACCAGCTTCTTCACTCTGGCAGTTTAGTTTTTTTTCTCCCCTGTTTTATACAATGTTGTTACACTGACACACACGCACGCACACACACATTCATAATGTTGTACATAATTTTAGAATGTTGAAAGAATTATTTTACTTGAGGAGATTATTTGTTTGATTTCTCAAAAAAGTGTTTTTAGACTTAAACAAAACCTATTATGCCGTATAAAAGCAGCAGTGTTGTTGAATATTCAACATTCTAGTGATCTAATGATTGTACATATATGACCTGATCTAACTGTTTGTAGCAGTTCTGTGATGTTTATACAAAATAAAAAATATAAACTAAATGTTACGTGGAGTCTTTATTTTTTGGCAGAAGTCATTGACTACACATTTAAACACACACACTTTTCCTCTGTACATTTCTACTTTTATTGTGTTTTTATTTCATTTTTATATGAAGCAGTGTGAGTATCTTGCGTTGTAATGTGTTTATAAGTAAACGTGAGTCACAAGATTTCATCCATATATTCTCTACAGGAACAATTCTGTTAATTTTTTTGTTTTTAATATAAACTTTACTGACTTATTTCTTGCTTCACGGTAACAGATTGTTTTCTTTTTGGAGATTTTCCACCTTATCTATGTCATTCACACAGCATGTTCTTGATGCATCGATAAGGCTTTGTCATGCTTTTAAGAAAGTGCGTCGCCTGTATTCAAATATAATATTCAAATAAAATGCATAGTGATGAGTTTGCAAATATGTCAGACTCACTGAATTCTGTACAGGCTGTTTCTTCTCCAGTGACCTTTTGGGTTGATGTTATTGTTGTTTGTTCTATGGTTTAAGATTAAACACAGATGTATTTGACGCACGCACTTATCTCTCGACCTGTGATCAACATGTTCCGTTTTGAACATCTGATGTTGTAATTTGTGTGCGACTGGGACTCAGATAAGGCGAAACCAGGCCGAGTCTGTCTGTTAACGTTGTTACATCCATGGCAACACATGCAGTACACAACAGGGACGGCATATACGACACAGCCTGGAACACATAGGTATTATCTTAACTCCTATAGGACATTTAAGTACAGGTTGTCATTGGGCATGTCAGGAATTTCAGGAGGTGTAGCCTTTCTTTTAAGCCCCACACATCCAACAAAGAGCATACACACAAAATACACGTGTCAACAACCACTGTGACTAACTGTTTCTCTACATACATAACATTTAAAACCAACCATAATATCATAACTTAATATACCACAGCATGTAGTGAACTGTTTTTTGTATCTGTTCAGCTGCCTTAAAGAGTTAATCTATTATCTACTATTGTGATAGCTTTCATATAGTCAACGACTTAGACCAAAAAACACACATGTAAGTCAAACTCACAACATGTCACAGCAAAAAAATAAAAAGTGATATTAGCAATTTGTTCCAGACAAAAGTTAGGAAAAAACCCATTTGAAAGCTTTAATAACATCTTCTTTAAGCAACAATACAACATATTTGGCCTGAATAATATAACAAATAGACTTTTATTCTTCAATAACAAGTAGTCCTGTTCTTTTTGGATGATTTTCCTGAGTGGGCTACAGATATTTGGTCATTTCCTTCTTAAATTCCACTTGGGCGCCACCCACACACTGTACAGAGACACTGCTGTCTTTTGACCAGCAGGGGGCGACATTTGTTCAACTCTGCTGCGTTGGCAGCACTGACAACACAAAACCTCCACCCTGTTGATTAAAAAATATTTGTCTTATTACTATATGACATCCTAAGCACAGTGTTTTTTGCAGATTTTCTTTTGTTAGTTGATTACAGTTTTCACTGTGCATATTGCTTTTCTGCACCACCCCTATGTGGATCTTTAAATAATCTCCAGGAGGCGGGCCAAGAGAGGGCCCCTCTCCATTTAATCAGACACATAAATTATCATCCACCCAATTGTCTCACAGAAGCCACCCTTTGTGAGTTCAACCATTCTGCTGAGCTGACCCTCATAAATGTAATTGGCAGGGTGACTATTTGTTATGTTCTTTCACAGGCCTGTCGCTGGTTTCAGAATAAGAAGTTGCCTTACTGCCAAATAGTTAGTAACACACAAGGAATGCTGTGCTGTGGTGTTTTGGTGTAACACAAACAATCAACGTGAACAAGAAGATAAGGTTGAAACAGATATTTAAACACATATTGTACTTACCATACATACATTAATAGACATTATTTTCATAATCGATAATCAATTAATAATTTTCTCGATTAATCGAGTATTTGTTTGGTCTGTAAAATGTCAAAAAAATGTGTTTCTCAAACCTGGAAATGATGATGTTCTCAAATGTTTTGTTTTGTCCACAAACCAAAAGCACTGACGTTTTAATGATTTCTTTGTGCAACCAGAAAAGTCCAAGAGAATTATTTAAAAATATAAAAACCATTAAAACGGATTAAATGATTATCAAAATAGTTGTCGATTAATTGAATCATCGATTAATCGAACAAGCTTTGCATTCCTAAGCAATGCACTTCCATGACTTTTGTCTTGTATACACATGGAATTAAAGATGCATTCATGAAACACTAAATAAATAAACACACACACACAGATTATTATTAAACCATTATTTACTGAAAGAAAGGATGAGGTTGTTGTAGCCAGATGTGAGGACGCACGGGGATGGGGGGGAAATCTCAGGCTTTCACAACACTGGCCTGTCAAAAACAGGCGGTCCTGTGATGCGTTCACTTGCCCCTCGTAAAGGAAAATTTGTCCCGACGAGTGTCCAAAAAATACAGCTACGGTGTACCTAATCACCTGTATTGCTCGGAACTGACAGTTGTGAATTAAACGACACAGTTTTATTGTTTTATTAGTATTATAATATAGTCTTTCACTGGGCCCAAAGTGGCTAGCGGGCCACCAATTAGAGGTTGCTATATTTCCGACAGCACATGAACGCAGCATTAGGTCTTCACAGTTGTTCAAAGATGCATCAGCAGTGTTTGGTCGCTGCTGCTGTTTGTGTGTGTGGACGCTGAACGGGCCAAGCGTGTGTGTGTGTGTGTGAGCGGCTTTTATCATGTAAAATGAAGAAACGAGTGGAGTAATGTGAAGTTTCAACGATACTGACACAGCAGATAAACTTCATTTTTCTTCCACGGAGTCGCTTGAAGGAAAGACGTTGGCGAGTTCGGTATGTGAAGTGTTATTTTTTTTAAAAAAAACTTAGAACAGTTAGCTAACATTAACTGCGTGGCTACATGTTTTCTGTTTTCTTCCGGTGTGATTAAAGTTCGGGGTTTGTTTGCTCTGTTCTGAAATTCTGGACGTTTTAATTGCATTGTTCATGCGCAGATTCAGCTGTCAATGGAAAAACAATGGAGTGAAATCTACCTGAGTAAAACTGCACCATACAACTGTGAATTGAACTACTTCATAGTTCATAGTGGGTTAATTTATTTATTAGATACTAGTGAACCATACATACCGTTTTTGTGTGGATGTGTAATCCTATTCTTCACTGAATCAGTTATCCACCGTGACATTCCTCTATCCACTATTGTCATTACAGATATCCACAACTTCATTCTTATTAGCACACATGACGTCACTGTCCCCCATTCATGTGTATGGGGTTTGTCTTTTCAGTTATCTTCAGATATCCACAATGTGAAATGTGGATATCTGCAACACAATTTGCATCCATAATTCCCTTTTGATATGTGTTACAAACTAAATGTGAGGAGTCATGACCAGTCAAAATTAAATAGTCATAATCCAGTTGCTGATATCCACAATATCGCATTGTGTACATACATGTATCTATGATTAGTTTTAAAGATATTTAACTACACACAGACACGAATGAAAAAGCGACATCACTTGTCCCAGCAAGAATGTCGTTGTTGATATCTCACATGTACATTGTTATGGTACATTAAGAACACTTTCCTGAATGTATTCCTCATTGTGAACTCTGCTGTGTCATATTATTCTCATATATCACATACAGACTTTTGATGCATTTACACTACATGTAATTTCACAACATCCAGGCAGTGGGATGTGCAGATAGCAGGAGTTTCAGTCAGATAAGTAGTGTTTGTCTTTGACAATACACACTCTCAGTTGAGTGAACTTTGATCAGCTGCTGGGATCAGTTTTTTTTTTCTAAATTTTTTCCAAAGGAAGGACATTTTCCGACCTAAGCATTTATGTCACACATGTCTTGTGAATAAAACTAATCCTTGTGCTGCAGCTGAATCATTTGCCATTTCCTCTTTCTCTGCATCCAATGCCTCCCCCCTATGGTGCCTGTGCCTGGCCCCAGAAAACAGAATTGTTCTTTCTAATGAGCACCCCAGTGGGACACACTGAGGTTTTAAATGCAGCCTATTTATTGGTCAGTGACTCTCCCCACCAGCTGCCAAAGAAGAATAGGACAAAAATCAATCAGTTACCAGTGAAAAGTTCCATCTTCTACTCTTTTTGACCTCACTTGACCTGTTAGACAATAACCCCTGAACTTCATTTGAGATAAATGTTGCTTCATTGTCAAGAATAACACTTTCCTCCAGGTGGTCCAGACAGGAAACTGCCTTGAGTGAGTCTTGGATCACACAGTTGGCACGCAAGTTCTTCTTCCCGAGTCTTGGTATGCTGAAGCCATGATAAAATTACCAGAGCTGCAGAATGTGAGAGGTTTTATTCAGTGGTTCGACGCTTATTTTGATGCTGCTAAGGATATATCTGGATCTTATGAGACTGTAAAGTTACAGCGTTTGCCAGCTGCGGCTTGAGTTTCACTGTGAGAGTTGAAGGTCAACTTTTAACCTGACCTTACAACACTGAGGAGTGTTTGTTTGACAGTGGAGGTGTGTGTGTGCGTGTGTGCCATAAGCGATTTAGCATTCCAGAACCCCAAGGGAGGTCAAACATTTTTGTCATTGATGTAAAGTTGACACGTCCCACAAAAGCACGGGGGGAGCTGTTTGTCTGCAGATGTAGTGTAATGCACCTTTAAATGGGCTCGCTGAAATTTCTATTTCAAGTTTCGGTGTCTGCTTTCCCTTCTAAACAGAACAGAGCAGGACAGACACCATGGAGGACTACTTGCCCCCGAGTTTTTCAACACTTCTGATTTTTAAGAGCTGGAAATCTTTATGTTTCCTTTCTCAAATACGATGGCACATACCAACGCCACTTGTCAGGTAAACATTCTGTGGTAATTGGTCATTGGTGGGGAAGTTGAAAATAGCCATTTCAACACAGTGGGGAATTACTATTTTCTCATTAAGTGCTATTTTGGCCACGGTGCGTATGAGCAAAACTCCTCACAGTGGACTAAAATAAGAGGGTCATATGCTGTGTGTCTGTGGGAAGTCACGGGTTCAGGCAGCGTCTTTTGTAGAAGCTGTGGATTTAATTGAGATGAAGAGAGACTGTCAGGATTTATTGTTTTGCCCAGTGAATGAAAAGCAGTTATTCTCTTAAGGCCTGTGTGTGTTGGGGGGACAAACTGAAGGCGTGATGTGGGAAAGAGGGCACTTAAAAAAAAAGCAAAGCTGTTTGTCAAGGGGTATTTTCTGTCAGGGTTGACAGGGTAAGAGAGAGGTCATGCAAAATAAACATGGCCGATGCTGAAATAATATAGACTCCTTGTTTGTAGTTAGTCCATAGGACTCTGGATCTAAGCCAGACTTGACTTTCATTCCTTCTAAACTTAAACATCTGTCCCGGTTGGTGATGTCACTGCTCCACTGTGTTTGACTAGAGACATCCCAAAGGACTTATTTCATGCTTTTAGATTCCTGTGGGCCATGTCGGGCCAGACGGGGAATGCAATTTAATGCGGTAGGTCTGCGATTGTGACAGAAAAGTCCTCCAGGGAGTTGTGTGGATTATTTTTAGCTTCTGCCTGAGGTAAAAATGAGTTTGGGTCATTAATTGTTGCAGTGAAGCAAGGTTGCGTTCCTTTTTGACTTTAGATCGTGAAGCTAATCTGTGTCATGATAAATCACTTGGCAAAAAGACAGCTGGTGGATGGGTATTTCCTTTTGGAGACTGATTGAATAACAGGATTTATCAGGACTTAGATGTTAATAGAATCCATTTGTGAGCCGTTTGTTGTTATATATTATGTCACATCCTCTCAAACCCCTTTCCTGGAGAGACAGAGAAAGTGACTCGTCTCCCTAATAGCAGAAGTCTTCTTTTCCCCTCTCGCTTCCTCTCTAGACATACTGTATTTCAGTTGTTTCACTTCTCTCATCACCTTGAATAGTCTGTCGGTGGTAAAAAAAACCTACAGTGATTCAGGCTTAAAGTCTTGGTTCATGGTATATGTTTGTCTGTGTGTGTTTTAACACATTTGTGATGACTCACAAAAACTTTTTCACTTTGTTTGCACATGTGCAGTATTCCGGTCAGCACCCCCAACCCCCCTTAATCATCTGTTTGTTGTGTTTTAAAGAAAGGAATTCAGGCTTTGACTGTGGGGGATCAGTGTAAAGCTCGGTGATTAGAGGAACAAGGACGTTTATCTGCCCATCTGAAGAAGTGATCCATTGCCGCTCTTTTCTTTTAATAACCATCCCATTCACTTTTGCAGCATCTGTCTTCAATTAAGGGGCAAGTTGCTGATTCTCATGTGGTGGGGTTCATGCTGTGGGTAACACGGGCGTCAGCTGTGGGAACCAAATGCTGTCCATTTGTGTGAAATGGCAGTGAGTTCAAGCACAGGTGGCAAGCTTGGTATGAATGTCGGTCTGTACGCCAGAATTTACACATTTCTTCCCTCCCTAGAAAAACAAAGACTATGTATTATTTTATGTCAGCAAAACAGGAGGTGAACGTTAATTACTTGCAATTCTGTCCAGAAATGTTAAGGTTGTTGGTTTTACCACTGAACCCATTTCCTTGCTCAGAACATCTTTCAGCCTACAGCCTTTGATAAGACGTGGAAAAACATTTACGTCTACAGGGCATGTTTGGTTTGAGCCCATTATTGACCAAAGAGAGATTAGCATAGTTTTGGTCTCATCAATTTGCAGGGTTAAAGTGGGCAGGATTATCAGATTGTTTTATTATTTTGCTGTTCATTGAGACCAGTTCAAAGCCTAACTAACCCACCACTTGAAAACCAATTAAAGAGCCAGGCTTGATCAAAAACTGTTGGAGGACACTTTATTCTTTGTCATTGTATCACAGTAATACATTAACTGAGGACAAATCAGTCTTGCAGCATTTATTTCAGAAACCCTAAAACCTAGAACCTTTGCTTATAATTTACAGACAAAATATTATATTAGATTCTAGATATTCCAGACATTTTCATATTTCCTACATTACGTATATGTTGCATAGTGATGGAGACCATGCAATAAAAAGGATTCTGACATTACATAAACCACCAAAAGCAAAAGTGTGGCTACAGGGATTATTGTCTACCAGTAAATAAGAGATACTTTCGCCCAGGCTTCAGCTACAGGAACCCTACAGTGAAGCAGTGATTTGATGTTCAGAAGCAGCTCTGTGACTTCTCCTCTTGCATGCCTGCACATCTTAATTGCCAGACCTCTTGGCAGGGAGCTCAGTTTGGCCTCGGCTGGCCTGGCTGTTAGTTTGGCACAGTGGCCAGCAAACACACTATGAAGAATGCCCATCCTAATCCCCGAAGAATTTCTGCTCCTCTGATCGTGCTGGCCCAAGAATGTAATGTTTAAAAGCTGGAGGCACACCAGGAATTATACTGGGGCGAGTTCTCATGCACAGCCCTCAATCTTAATTTGCTGCAAGGAGACAGAGAACAACTGTCGTGAGAAAATGGCATCACAGCGACTCTGAGGAGACGCACCTCATCATTAACAGTACTGAAGTCTGGCATGAGGGATTAGAAAAAGACATGCTACCAGACTCTGGGCAGTCTCACTCATAATGAGAGACTTGTTTTTGATTGGGTATGGATTTATTTTAGAACTTGTGAATTTTTTGTTTGTCATTCTTTAGTAAGTTGAAATATTTGGCATCATTGATGCTGCTTGAAATTGTGTTTTATTGTTTTTTTTTTAAAAATATTAATATGTATATGACTTAAATGGCAGATGTTTACAGATGTTTACTTTGTTGTTTTTGAATCTTCCCTTACATATCTTAGCCCTGGTTACACTACCAAGTGGCTGACATGAGCTAATCCAGAGCAGCAAACAAGGGAATGGGAAGAATTTCCCCTTTTATGTAAGACCTGATTAGCCTGGCTAGTCGATGCTCTCTGTTACCCAGACCAGTCAAGAAAAGTGTCACACAATGTAGAAACCAATGGTGTTTTTTAAGTCAAACTGATGAAAAAGCATAGACATTGCCATGCTGTCTGTACTGTATGTCTTGTCGTAAAGTACAGGGATCTGTTTGACCATCCATGTTTTGTTTTGTCAGCTCCAGAGGCCTGAGTGCCATGCCAGAGGGGTCTCATTCTGCTCTCCACCAGAGCCCAATGGGGGAAGGTAAGATCAATGCCGTTATTTTGTGTTTGAACTGCCTTGACCACTCTGATAATGTGCAGTCTTAATGAGTGGGAGTTTATTTATTTATTATTTATTTATTTATTTATTTATTTCGGTCATGACATTTAGATCACTCATCACATAACATTGCAGTTCACACAATATACATAACCGAAAGGGAAAGCGGGAGAAGCAAAGCTTAACTAGTCCCGCCCCATTATCATCATACATTTCATTTCCTTTTTTTTTTTTTTTTTTTTTATTTTGCTTTTTATTTTTTTTTTATTTTTTATTTTTTTAATGACATTTTGACAAAGAAAACATGTTTCAGCATCCGGTAGCACTCAGAGATATAGTCTAGCTCTAGACAGTCAACTCAGACTCCATGTGTGTATGTACATGTGTCCATGGTGTTCCATCGCGCCGTTGCACCGTTTCCCCCAGTGTCTACAAATTTCTGTCTCTGACCTTTGTCATATTTTCTTTCTGTGTCAGTCTGTATCGATTAATAGTCATCTCTACATACTTCTTTTTAAATACACTCAGTTTTGCTGATTTTTTCATCTCCTCATCCAGATTGTTCCACTGTCTGACCCCCGTGACCGATACAGTAAAGGATTTTAATGTAGTTCTTACCCTTCTCTGCCTAAACCTCATGTTCCCTCTTAGATTGTGTCCCTCCCCTCTGTTCAGGAATAATGTCTGTAGATTGTGAGGGAGGTTTTTGTTGGCAGCCCTATAAATCATCTGTACTGTGCGGTATTTTATTAAGTCATAGAATTTGAGTATTTTTGATTTGGTAAATAGTTGATTTGTATGTTCTCTGTAACTGGCATGATGTAGGATTCTCAAGGCTCTTTTTTGGAGTATAAACAGGGGATAAGTAGTGGTTTTGTAAGTGTGTCCCCAGACCTCTGCGCAGTATTGCAGGTGTGGAGAGACTAGTGCGCAGTACAACAAGTACAGTGCCTTTTGGTTTAATAGTTTTTGTGCCCTCCAAAGTATGGACACACTCCTGGCCAGCTTGCCTTTTAACTGTTTGGTGTGTGGCTTCCAACTTAACATGTCATCAATAATCACTCCCAGCACTTTGTACTCTTTAACCCTTTCGATGTCCACTCCATTAACTTGTATGTTAATACTAGTCTTACATCCTTTTTTCCCATACAGCATATATTTAGTTTTCTCTAGATTTAGAGATAGTTTATTTATATTAAACCACACATGTAGCTTGGCCATTTCATTATTGACTGTTTCCACTAATTGGTTTAGGTCTTCCCCCGAACAGAAAATATTAGTATCATCTGCAAATAATGTTAATTTCAGAATATTGGATACCTTGCATATGTCATTAATGTATAGTATAAACAGTTTAGGGCCGAGCACTGATCCTTGTGGAACCCCACAAATTATGTCCAAGCAAGTCGATGTGCAATCTCCCATCTTAACATATTGAGATCTGTTGTGAAGATAACTCTTGACCCATTCCAGTGCTATGCCTCTTATACCGTATCTCTCCAGTTTAGCTATCAAAATATCATGGTTGATGGTGTCAAATGCCTTTTTCAGGTCTATGAATATTCCTATTGAATGTAATTTTTGATCAATGGCGTCAGTTGTAATGTAAAGATGGTTTGTGCGGTGTCCCGGTACAGTATGCTAACATGAGTGCAGTACAAGTACACCAGAGGCAAATAGAAAAAAGCCTTGAAATGAAAGAATAGAGGAAATGTAGAGGCTTTGCGAGGCAGAGCTGAGAGAGAGCTATGTACTCCCCTCCTACAGTCCCAGCTGGCAGAGAGGCTCTTTGTGTATCCGTGGAGCTCGGCCAACCCCTTCATACAACTGAAACCATCAAACCGGATTGTATCACAATCACAGTTCGTGAAGGAGGTTGGCCTAGCCAGCGGTGCTGACCTTGGATGTTGAGGGGCCACTTAAATTACATATTATTTTAATGTTATCTTCAGTTGTGGAGCCACTGCATTGACACAGAGACTCTTTGTATCTGCTTGCTTGCCCTGTCCCTCAACCCCCACCCGCTCCCACCCCTCCTCTTCTCTCCACTGAACACATTTGGCTCGGGACTTCGACTTTGGCTGAAGAATACCAGTGTGTCAATGGTTCTCTTTTTCCTCCATGCCTGTCCCTTTGGTTCGGCTTTGGCCAGAGGAGGCCTTTGGCTCAGGCAGACGTGTGCCGCCCTCATGAAAATTTGTCTGTTTGCTCAAAAGGCCACTCTGCACTGACATCATGCTCTCACAGCTTATTTTGCAGCTCAGAGGGCTCGTACGAAATCGCATCGACTTGACAGAACTCCCACCGCAACGTCAAGTTTTGTTCGTTTTGGAACCCGTTGAAGTTAATGTGTGACTGACCTGGGTCTCCTGCTGTGGATGGATGGATGGTAATTAGGGGGCAGGGCTGTTGGCAGTGCACTATCTATGTTAGGTGATGATTGTATGCGGTCAACAGGCATGAGGAATGCACATGGTAGAAGGAAGCCCCTTGTCTGGTCAAGGCAAACAATAAAAAGGTTGTGGTCTAGCTCCAATTTCTCTCAAGAGTCAAAGGTTTTTTCAGTTAAAAGTTATAAGAAGCTGTTTCGATTGTTTTGCCACCACCAGGATTTGGTTGGTGCCAGGCATGATCAGACAAAAGGAAAATATTTGGGCTGTGCTCCAAGATCTACTCAGATTTTCTTTTCAGCTGTTGGAAGTTAGTATTATTTTCATTGTTCTGTACTTTGAATACATTTCCAGGGCAATCTGGATGACGGGAGAAGCGCTGTATAAGATGATCCCTCCTGATTTCCATCAAAGTCAAACTGTTATCAGCGTGATTAATGGGAACTTGCATGATTATTATCCATGTATCACACAAGGGCATACAGTATACTGTGTGACAGTGACACAGCGAGGAATCAGTAGACCTAAGGCAGCATGAAGCAGCTCTCTGAAAGATAAGGGCTCCTGCTGACCTACTTCACCTCATGTAGGAATGTAGCTGCGCGTGCAGAATGTAAAAGGCTTTAAAGGGGTTCTGGAGGGTACGGGTGGATCATCGCCATTCACTGCAGCTTTTCCAGATCAGTGGGCAAAGGGCTGTGGACATAGACAAATGATGGTGGCAGGGATGGCTGCATCTCAGAGCGGGCTTGTTAATGGAGAGTCCTGGACTGGAACACACTCTCGGCTAAATTGCCTGTAGCAATAATTCCCAGCAGCCTCAGGTGGACCTGAATCATCTCCAGTAAAGTTTGTGTCATGCTCTGACACCTGCTGAAACAGTAGAAACTCCCTTTATCAACCTTGTTTGTGTTTTGTTGCAAAAGGTTTTGCATTAGGTTTGTTTAAGTCATTATACATCATAGCTGCTATTGTAACAGGACTTAAAACAGGTCTGTGTCCACTGCTTGTGAATGTGGCTTCATTGTTGGGCTCAGGCTCCCGTACCCTCACAAAAGACAATCTCAATGGAAACTAGTACCGCGCGCGGTTCTGAACGGGTTCGAGCCGACCCACGCGGGTCGCCGTGTGCCACGGCTCCCCGCGTGCCTCGCGCTCTCACCCGTTCATTCACCGCGCGCGGTACTAGTTATTTTCAGTACTAGTTATTTTCAGTACTAGTTATTTTCAGTACTAGTTATTTTCAGCGGCGTCCCCGCGCATGTCGATCCAAATTTCGAGGGGGATCGGGCAAAGTATGGCAAAGTTATAGGGCGCTTCCTGTTTAAAATGGCCGACTTCCTGTACGGTAAAATGCGCGTCCGTAAACGTGTTCAGGGAAGTTCCCTTGTCTTACATATCAAGTTTTGTTCAGATCGGACAATCTTAAATTTACTTCCTGTTTCGGGCATTCCACTTCCTGTTGGGAGGTCATCTTTTGCAGACATGCTCAGGACAGGTCCCTGGTGTCACATATAAGGTTTCGTGCAAATCGGACAACGTACGGCAAAGTTAGAGGGCACTTCCTGTTTAAAATGGCCAACTTCCTGTTCGTCTCTGGAAACATGTTCAGGGAAGGTCCCGTAACTCACATATCTAGTTTTGTGTCAATCGGACAATGTAAGACTTTACTTCCTGTTTCGGGCGTTCCACTTCCTGTAGGGAGGTGACCTTTTACGGACATGCTCAGGACAGGTCCCTGGTGTCACTTAAAAGGTTTCGTGCAAATCGGACAACGTACGGCAAAGTTAGAGGGCACTTCCTGTTTAAAATGGCCGACTTCCTGTTCGGTCAACGGCGTCTCCGTAAACATGTTCAGGGAAGGTCCCGTAACTCACATATCCAGTTTTGTGTCAATCGGACAATGTAAGACTTTACTTCCTGTTTTGGGCGTTCCACTTCCTGTAGGGAGGTGACCTTTTACGGACATGTTGAGGAAGGGTCTAGGGTCCCACATACTAAGTTTCAAGTGGATACAACAATCCCTGTTGGAGCAGCATCAAAAACTATAAATGTAATTCTGTCTGCTGTCACCAGGGGGCGCTGTATTTGAAAATGAATATTTTCATATAGACGTGTTCAGGGCAGGACTGTCATCAATCCTTGCAAGTTTGGTTCAGATTGGACCAGGATTGGCAAAGTTGTAACAGTTCCTTTTTTTAGAATTTTCTAGCACCACCAGGAGGCGCTGTTTTCAAAATGTACCGTTTCAGCAACATAGTCGTCTTCAGCAACTAACCATCATCAACTATAGCAAGTTTGGTTGGGATCAGACCTTCCATCGCGAAGTTATAAGAGTTTTACTGTCTGTTGTGAAAAATTATTATTATCTCCAATTTTGGCGCCCCCTATCTCGTACGCCATACAATATTTTAAAAAGCTTTTGATAACTTTTGATGCTCAACTCGTCCACATTGATCTCACCAAGTTTGAAGGTGATCGCACAAAAGCTCTAGGAGGAGATAATTGAAATACCAGCTGTCATATTGTCTGCTGTCACCAGGGGGCGCTGTTTTCGAAATTGAATATTTTCATATAGACGTCTTTAGGGCCGGACTATCATCAATCCTAGCAAGTTTGGTTCAGATCGGACCAGGATTCGCGAAGTTGTAGCAGTTTGATTTTTTGTCCCAAAAATCCGACTTTGCGTCGTTGCCATGGCAACACCGTTAAACGATTTGTCGTCATATTGATCACGCATCATCTACCATGTGTTTTGACTGTTGTCACCAATTTTGAGTGCGGTACGATTATCTGTGTAAAAGTTATTCCCGAAATCGTAAAAAAACTTTTTTTTTGTGTATTTTCTTTCACCACAAGGAGGCGCTGTTTTCAAACTTCACCGTTTTTTCATAGACGTCTTCAGCCATGGCCCATCATCAATGGTAGCAAGTTTGGTTCGGATCGGACCTTCCATCGCAAAGTTATAAGAGTTTTGTTTTTCTGATGCGAAACATCAGAATCATCACGAACTTTGCCGCCCCCTATCTCGTGCGCCGTGCGACATTTGAAAAAACTTTTGATACCGGGAGCTCCTCAACTGGTCCACAGGGACCTCACCAAGTTTGAAGGTGATCGCACGAAAACTCTAGGAGGAGTTAGTTCAAATACCATTGCTGCGAATTCGCCAAAATCGCCAAAAAATGGCCAATCAACCCAAGATGGCGGATTTCCTGTTGGGTTTGGATCATGGTCATAATGTAATTTTTTCTTCATCCTGACCCACTACACATGTGTACCGATTTTCGTGCATGTGCGATAATTGTGTTGGTCATGGTGAATTTTGACAGGTCGCTTCGCACGTTTTGGCCCCTCCCACATTCAATTTTCGACGCACATTCCCCGAACCTTTTTCAGACGTAAATTTACACCAGGATTGATGCGGTCACAAAAATCTGTGAGTTTTGGGGTATGGGAAAGGCCTCAAAAACGCGATTTACTTTAAGGAATAATAAGAATAAAAATAACTAGTACCGCGCGCGGTTCTGAACGGGTTCGAGCCGACCCACGCGGGTCGCCGTGTGCCACGGCTCCCCGCGTGCCTCGCGCTCTCACCCGTTCATTCACCGCGCGCGGTACTAGTTATTTTCAGTACTAGTTATTTTCAGTACTAGTTATTTTCAGTACTAGTTATTTTCAGCGGCGTCCCTGCGCATGTCGTTCCAAATTTCGAGGGGGATTGGGCAACGTATGACAAAGTTATAGGGCACTTCCTGTTTAAAATGGCAGACTTCCTGTTCGGTTAAGTGCGTGTACGTAAACGTGTTCAGGGAACTTCCCTTGTCTTACATATCAAGTTTTGTGCAGATCGGATAATCTTAGAGTTTACTTCCTGTTTCGGGCATTCCACTTCCTGTTGGGAGGTCATCTCTTGCAGACATGCTCAGGACAGGTCCCTGGTGTCACATAAAAGGTTTCGTGCAAATCGGACAACGTACGGCAAAGTTAGAGGGCACTTCCTGTTTAAAATGGCCAACTTCCTGTTCGTCTCTGGAAACATGTTCAGGGAAGGTCCCGTAACTCACATATCTAGTTTTGTGTCAATCGGACAATGTAAGACTTTACTTCCTGTTTCGGGTGTTCCACTTCCTGTAGGGAGGTGACCTTTTACGGACATGCTCAGGACAGGTCCCTGGTGTCACATATAAGGTTTTGTGCAAATCGGACAACGTACGGCAAAGTTAGAGGGCACTTCCTGTTTAAAATGGCCGACTTCCTGTTCCGTCAACGGCGTCTCCGTAAACATGTTCAGGGAAGGTCCAGTAACTCACATATCTAGTTTCGTGTCAATCGGACAATGTAAGACTTTACTTCCTGTTTCGGGCGTTCCACTTCCTGTAGGGAGGTGACCTTTTACGGACATGTTGAGGAAGGGTCTGGGGTCCCACATACTAAGTTTCAAGTGGATACAACAATCCCTGTTGGAGCAGCATCAAAAACTGTAAATGTAATTCTGTCTGCTGTCACCAGGGGGCGCTGTATTTGAAAATGAATATTTTCATATAGACGTGTTCAGGGCCGGACTGTCATCAATCCTTGCAAGTTTGGTTCAGATCGGAGCAGGATTGGCAAAGTTGTAACAGTTTGTTTTTTTAGAATTTACTAGCACCACCAGGAGGCGCTGTTTTCAAAATGTACCGTTTCAGCAACATAGTCGTCTTCAGCAACTAACCATCATCAACTATAGCAAGTTTGGTTGGGATCAGACCTTCCATCGCGAAGTTATAAGAGTTTCATTGTCTGTTATGAAAAATTATTATTATCTCCAATTTTGGCGCCCCCTATCTCGTACGCCATACAATATTTTAAAAAGCTTTTGATAACTTTTGATGCTCAACTCGTCCACATTGATCTCACCAAGTTTGAAGGTGATCGCACAAAAGCTCTAGGAGGAGATAATTGAAATACAAGCTGTCATATTGTCTACTGTCACCAGGGGGCGCTGTTTTCGAAATTGAATATTTTCATATAGACGTCTTTAGGGCCGGACTATCATCAATCCTAGCAAGTTTGGTTCAGATCGGACCAGGATTCACGAAGTTGTAGCAGTTTGATTTTTTGTCCCAAAAATCCGACTTTGCGTCGTTGCCATGGCAACACCGTTAAACGATTTGTCGTCATATTGATCACGCATCATCTACCATGTGTTTTGACTGTTGTCACCAATTTTGAGTGCGGTACGATTACCTGTGTAAAAGTTATTCCCGAAATCGTAAAAAAACTTTTTTTTTGTGTATTTTCTTTCACCACAAGGAGGCGCTGTTTTCAAACTTCACCGTTTTTTCATAGACGTCTTCAGCCATGGCCCATCATCAATCATAGCAAGTTTGGTTCGGATCGGACCTTCCATCGCAAAGTTATAAGAGTTTTTTTTTTCTGATGCGAAACATCAGAATCATCACGAACTTTGCCGCCCCCTATCTCGTGCGCCGTGCGACATTTGAAAAAACTTTTGATACCGTGAGCTCCTCAACTGGTCCACAGGGACCTCACCAAGTTTGAAGGTGATCGCAAGAAAACTCTAGGAGGAGTTGGTTCAAATACCATTGCTGCGAATTCGCCAAAATCGCCAAAAAATCGCCAATCAACCCAAGATGGCGGATTTCCTGTTGGGTTTGGATCATGGTCATAATGTAATTTTTTCTTCATCCTGACCCACTACACATGTGTACCGAATTTCGTGCATGTGCGATATTTGTGTTGGTCATGGTGAATTTGGACAGGTGGCGCCGCACTTATTGGCCCCTCCCACATTCAATTTTTGACGCACATTCCCCGAACCTTTTTCAGACGTAAATTTACACCACGATTGATGCGGTCACAAAAATCTGTGAGTTTTGGGGTATGGGAAAGGCCTCAAAAAGGCGATTTACTTTAAGGAATAATAAGAATAAAAATAACTAGTACCGCGCGCGGTTCTGAACGGGTTCGAGCCGACCCACGCGGGTCGCCGTGTGCCACGGCTCCCCGCGTGCCTCGCGCTCTCACCCGTTCATTCACCGCGCGCGGTACTAGTTATTTTCAGTACTAGTTATTTTCAGTACTAGTTATTTTCAGTACTAGTTATTTTCAGTACTAGTTATTTTCAGCGGCGTCCCTGCGCATATCGTTCCAAATTTCGAGGGGGATCGGGCAAAGTATGACAAAGTTATAGGGCACTTCCTGTTTAAAATGGCAGACTTCCTGTTCGGTCAAGTGCGTGTACGTAAACGTGTTCAGGGAACTTCCCTTGTCTTACATATCAAGTTTTGTGCAGATCGGATAATCTTAGAGTTTACTTCCTGTTTCGGGCATTCCACTTCCTGTTGGGAGGTCATCTCTTGCAGACATGCTCAGGACAGGTCCCTGGTGTCACATAAAAGGTTTCGTGCAAATCGGACAACGTACAGCAAAGTTAGAGGGCACTTCCTGTTTAAAATCGCCAACTTCCTGTTCGTCTCCGTAAACGTGTTCAGGGAAGTTCCCTTGTCTTACATATCAAGTTTTGTTCAAATCGGACAATGTAAGACTTTACTTCCTGTTTCGGGCGTTCCACTTCCTGTAGGGAGGTGACCTTTTACGGACATGCTCAGGACAGGTCCCTGGTGTCACATATAAGGTTTTGTGCAGATCGGACAACGTACGGCAAAGTTAGAGGGCACTTCCTGTTTAAAATGGCCGACTTCCTGTTCGGTCAACGGCGTCTCCGTAAACATGTTCAGGGAAGGTCCCGTAACTCACATATCTAGTTTCGTGTCAATCGGACAATGTAAGACTTTACTTCCTGTTTCGGCCGTTCCACTTCCTGTAGGGAGGTGACCTTTTACGGACATGTTGAGGAAGGGTCTGGGGTCCCACATACTAAGTTTCAAGTGGATACAACAATCCCTGTTGGAGCAGCATCAAAAACTATAAATGTAATTCTGTCTGCTGTCACCAGGGGGCGCTGTATTTGAAAATGAATATTTTCATATAGACGTGTTCAGGGCCGGACTGTCATCAATCCTCGCAAGTTTGGTTCAGATCGGACCAGGATTGGCAAAGTTGTAACAGTTTGTTTTTTTAGAATTTTCTACCACCACCAGGAGGCGCTGTTTTCAAAATGTACCGTTTCAGCAACATAGTCGTCTTCAGCAACTAACCATCCTCAACTATAGCAAGTTTGGTTGGGATCAGACCTTCCATCGCGAAGTTATAAGAGTTTCATTGTCTGTTATGAAAAATTATTATTATCTCCAATTTTGGCGCCCCCTATCTCGTACGCCATACAATATTTTAAAAAGCTTTTGATAACTTTTGATGCGCAACTCGTCCACATTGATCTCACCAAGTTTGAAGGTGATCGCACAAAAGCTCTAGGAGGAGATAATTGAAATACAAGCTGTCATATTGTCTACTGTCACCAGGGGGCGCTGTTTTCGAAATTGAATATTTTCATATAGACGTCTTTAGGGCCGGACTATCATCAATCCTAGCAAGTTTGGTTCAGATCGGACCAGGATTCACGAAGTTGTAGCAGTTTGATTTTTTGTCCCAAAAATCCGACTTTGCGTCGTTGCCATGGCAACACCGTTAAACGATTTGTCGTCATATTGATCACGCATCATCTACCATGTGTTTTGACTGTTGTCACCAATTTTGAGTGCGGTACCATTATCTGTGTAAAAGTTATTCCCGAAATTGTAAAAAAACTTTTTTTTTGTGTATTTTCTTTCACCACAAGGAGGCGCTGTTTTCAAACTTCACCGTTTTTTCATAGACGTCTTCAGCCATGGCCCATCATCAATCATAGCAAGTTTGGTTCGGATCGGACCTTCCATCGCAAAGTTATAAGAGTTTTTTTTTTCTGATGCGAAACATCAGAATCATCACGAACTTTGCCGCCCCCTATCTCGTGCGCCGTGCGACATTTGAAAAAACTTTTGATACTGTAAGCTCCTCAACTGGTCCACAGGGACCTCACCAAGTTTGAAGGTGATCGCACGAAAACTCTAGGAGGAGTTAGTTCAAATACCATTGCTGCGAATTCGCCAAAATCGCCAAAAAATGGCCAATCAACCCAAGATGGCGGATTTCCTGTTGGGTTTGGATCATGGTCATAATGTAATTTTTTCTTCATCCTGACCCACTACACATGTGTACCGAATTTCGTGCATGTGCGATATTTGTGTTGGTCATGGTGAATTTGGACAGGTGGCGCCGCACTTATTGGCCCCTCCCACATTCAATTTTCGACGCACATTCCCCGAACCTTTTTCAGACGTAAATTTACACCAGGATTGATGCGGTCACAAAAATTGGTGAGTTTTGGGGTATGGGAAAGGCCTCAAAAAGGCAATTCATTTGGGGGAATAATAAGAATAATAATAATAATAATAATAATAATAATCCTTCCAGTTTCAATAGGGTTCTTGCAACCTTGTTGCTCGAACCCTAATAATAATAAAAATAACTAGTACCGCGCGCGGTTCTGAACGGGTTCGAGCCGACCCACGCAGGTCGCCGTGTGCCACGGCTCCCGCGTGCCTCGCGCTCTCACCCGTTCATTCACCGCGCGCGGTACTAGTTATTTTCAGTACTAGTTATTTTCAGTACTAGTTATTTTCAGCGGCGTCCCTGCGCATGTCGTTCCAAATTTCGAGGGGGATCGGGCAACGTATGACAAAGTTATAGGGCACTTCCTGTTTAAAATGGCAGACTTCCTGTTCGGTCAAGTGCGTGTACGTAAACGTGTTCAGGGAACTTCCCTTGTCTTACATATCAAGTTTTGTGCAGATCGGATAATCTTAGAGTTTACTTCCTGTTTCGGGCATTCCACTTCCTGTTGGGAGGTCATCTCTTGCAGACATGCTCAGGACAGGTCCCTGGTGTCACATAAAAGGTTTCGTGCAAATCGGACAACGTACGGCAAAGTTAGAGGGCACTTCCTGTTTAAAATCGCCAACTTCCTGTTCGTCTCCATAAACGTGTTCAGGGAAGTTCCCTTGTCTTACATATCAAGTTTTGTTCAAATCGGACAATGTAAGACTTTACTTCCTGTTTCGGGCGTTCCACTTCCTGTAGGGAGGTGACCTTTTACGGACATGCTCAGGACAGGTCCCTGGTGTCACATATAAGGTTTTGTGCAGATCGGACAACGTACGGCAAAGTTAGAGGGCACTTCCTGTTTAAAATGGCCGACTTCCTGTTCGGTCAACGGCGTCTCCGGAAACATGTTCAGGGAAGGTCCAGTAACTCACATATCTAGTTTCGTGTCAATCGGTCAATGTAAGATTTTACTTCCTGTTTCGGGCGTTCCACTTCCTGTAGGGAGGTGACCTTTTACGGACATGTTGAGGAAGGGTCTGGGGTCCCACATACTAAGTTTCAAGTGGATACAACAATCCCTGTTGGAGCAGCATCAAAAACTATAAATGTAATTCTGTCTGCTGTCACCAGGGGGCGCTGTATTTGAAAATGAATATTTTCATATAGACGTGTTCAGGGCCGGACTGTCATCAATCCTTGCAAGTTTGGTTCAGATCGGACCAGGATTGGCAAAGTTGTAACAGTTTGTTTTTTTAGAATTTTCTACCACCACCAGGAGGTGCTGTTTTCAAAATGTACCGTTTCAGCAACATAGTCGTCTTCAGCAACTAACCAGCATCAACTATAGCAAGTTTGGTTGGGATCAGACCTTCCATCGCGAAGTTATAAGAGTTTCATTGTCTGTTATGAAAAATTATTATTATCTCCAATTTTGGCGCCCCCTATCTCGTACGCCATACAATATTTTAAAAAGCTTTCGATAACTTTTGATGCTCAACTCGTCCACATTGATCTCACCAAGTTTGAAGGTGATCGCACAAAAGCTCTAGGAGGAGATAATTGAAATACAAGCTGTCATATTGTCTGCTGTCACCAGGGGGCGCTGTTTTCGAAATTTAATATTTTCATATAGACGTCTTTAGGGCCGGACTATCATCAATCCTAGCAAGTTTGGTTCAGATCGGACCAGGATTCACGAAGTTGTAGCAGTTTGATTTTTTGTCCCAAAAATCCGACTTTGCGTCGTTGCCATGGCAACACCGTTAAACGATTTGTTGTCATATTGATCACGCATCATCTACCATGTGTTTTGACTGTTGTCACCAATTTTCAGTGCGGTACGATTATCTGTGTAAAAGTTATTCCCGAAATTGTAAAAAAACTTTTTTTTTGTGTATTTTCTTTCACCACAAGGAGGCGCTGTTTTCAAACTTCACCGTTTTTTCATAGACGTCTTCAGCCATGGCCCATCATCAATGGTAGCAAGTTTGGTTCGGATCGGACCTTCCATCGCAAAGTTATAAGAGTTTTGTTTTTCTGATGCGAAACATCAGAATCATCACGAACTTTGCCGCCCCCTATCTCGTGCGCCGTGCGACATTTGAAAAAAATTTTGATACCGTGAGCTCCTCAACTGGTCCACAGGGACCTCACCAAGTTTGAAGGTGATCGCACGAAAACTCTAGGAGGAGTTAGTTCAAATACCATTGCTGCGAATTCGCCAAAATCGCCAAAAAATGGCCAATCAACGCAAGATGGCGGATTTCCTGTTGGGTTTGGATCATGGTCATAATGTAATTTTTTCTTCATCCTGACCCACTACACATGTGTACCGAATTTCGTGCATGTGCGATATTTGTGTTGGTCATGGTGAATTTGGACAGGTGGCGCCGCACTTATTGGCCCCTCCCACATTCAATTTTCGACGCACATTCCCCGAACCTTTTTCAGACGTAAATTTACACCACGATTGATGCGGTCACAAAAATCTGTGAGTTTTGGGGTATGGGAAAGGCCTCAAAAACGCGATTTACTTTAAGGAATAATAAGAATAATAATAATAACTAGTACCGCGCGCGGTTCTGAACGGGTTCGAGCCGACCCACGCGGGTCGCCGTGTGCCACGGCTCCCCGCGTGCCTCGCGCTCTCACCCGTTCATTCACCGCGCGCGGTACTAGTTATTTTCAGTACTAGTTATTTTCAGTACTAGTTATTTTCAGCGGCGTCCCCACGCATGTCGATCCAAATTTCGGGGGGGATCGGGCAACGTATGGCAAAGTTATAGGGCACTTCCTGTTTAAAATGGCAGACTTCCTGTTCGGTCAAGTGCGTGTCCGTAAACGTGTTCAGGGAACTTCCCTTGTCTTACATATCAAGTTTTGTGCAGATCGGATAATCTTAGAGTTTACTTCCTGTTTCGGACATTCCACTTCCTGTTAGGAGGTCATCTCTTGCAGACATGCTCAGGACAGGTCCCTGGTGTCACATAAAAGGTTTCGTGCAAATCGGACAACGTACGGCAAAGTTAGAGGGCACTTCCTGTTTAAAATGGCCGACTTCCTGTTTGTCTCCGGCAACATTTTCAGGGAAGGTCCCGTAACTCACATATCTAGTTTCGTGTCAATCGGACAATGTAAGACTTTACTTCCTGTTTCGGGCGTTCCACTTCCTGTAGGGAGGTGACCTTATACGGACATGCTCAGGACAGGTCCCTGGTGTCACATATAAGGTTTTGTGCAGATCGGACAATGTACGGCAAAGTTAGAAGGCACTTCCTGTTTAAAATGGCCCACTTCCTGTTCGGTCAACGGCGTCTCCGTAAACATATTCAGGGAAGGTCCCGTAACTCACATATCTAGTTTCGTGTCAATCGGACAATGTAAGACTTTACTTCCTGTTTCGGGCGTTCCACTTCCTGTAGGGAGGTGACCTTTTACGGACATGTTGAGGAAGGGTCTGGGGTCCCACATACTAAGTTTCAAGTGGATACAACAATCCCTGTTGGAGCAGCATCAAAAACTATAAATGTAATTCTGTCTGCTGTCACCAGGGGGCGCTGTATTTGAAAATGAATATTTTCATATAGACGTGTTCAGGGCCGGACTGTCATCAATCCTTGCAAGTTTGGTTCAGATCGGACCAGGATTGGCAAAGTTGTAACAGTTTGTTTTTTTTAGAATTTTCTACCACCACCAGGAGGCGCTGTTTTCAAAATGTACCGTTTCAGCAACATAGTCGTCTTCAGCAACTAACCATCATCAACTATAGCAAGTTTGGTTGGGATCAGACCTTCCATCGTGAAGTTATAAGAGTTTCATTGTCTGTTATGAAAAATTATTATTATCTCCAATTTTGGCGCCCCCTATCTCGTACGCCATACAATATTTTAAAAAGCTTTTGATAACTTTTGATGCTCAACTCGTCCACATTGATCTCACCAAGTTTGAAGGTGATCGCACAAAAGCTCTAGGAGGAGATAATTGAAATACAAGCTGTCATATTGTCTGCTGTCACCAGGGGGCGCTGTTTTCGAAATTTAATATTTTCATATAGACGTCTTTAGGGCCGGACTATCATCAATCCTAGCAAGTTTGGTTCAGATCGGACCAGGATTCACGAAGTTGTAGCAGTTTGATTTTTTGTCCCAAAAATCCGACTTTGCGTCGTTGCCATGGCAACACCGTTAAACGATTTGTCGTCATATTGATCACGCATCATCTACCATGTGTTTTGACTGTTGTCACCAATTTTGAGTGCGGTACGATTATCTGTGTAAAAGTTATTCCCGAAATCGTAAAAAAACTTTTTTTTTGTGTATTTTCTTTCACCACAAGAAGGCGCTGTTTTCAAACTTCACCGTTTTTTCATAGACGTCTTCAGCCATGGCCCATCACCAATGGTAGCAAGTTTGGTTCAGATCGGACCTTCCATCGCAAAGTTATAAGAGTTTTGTTTTTCTGATGCGAAACATCAGAATCATCACGAACTTTGCCGCCCCCTATCTCGTGCGCCTTGCGACATTTGAAAAAACTTTTGATACCGTGAGCTCCTCAACTGGTCCACAGGGACCTCACCAAGTTTGAAGGTGATCGCACGAAAACTCTAGGAGGAGTTAGTTCAAATACCATTGCTGCGAATTCGCCAAAATCGCCAAAAAATGGCCAATCAACCCAAGATGGCGGATTTCCTGTTGGGTTTGGATCATGGTCATAATGTAATTTTTTCTTCATCCTGACCCACTACACATGTGTACCGAATTTCGTGCATGTGCGATATTTGTGTTGGTCATGGTGAATTTGGACAGGTGGCGCCGCACTTATTGGCCCCTCCCACATTCAATTTTCGACGCACATTCCCCGAACCTTTTTCAGACGTAAATTTACACCAGGATTGATGCGGTCACAAAAATTGTTGAGTTTTGGGGTATGGGAAAGGCCTCAAAAAGGCAATTCATTTGGGGGAATAATAAGAATAATAATAATCCTTTCAGTTTCAATAGGTTTCTTGCAACCTTGTTGCTCGAACCCTAATAATAATAATCCTTCCAGTTTCAATAGGGTTCTTGCAACCTTGTTGCTCGAACCCTAATAATCCTTCCAGTTTCAATAGGTTTCTTGCAACCTTGTTGCTCGAACCCTAATAATAAAAATAACTAGTACCGCGCGCGGTTCTGAACGGGTTCGAGCCGACCCACGCGGGTCGCCGTGTGCCACGGCTCCCCGCGTGCCTCGCGCTCTCACCCGTTCATTCACCGCGCGCGGTACTAGTTATTTTCAGTACTAGTTATTTTCAGTACTAGTTATTTTCAGCGGCGTCCCCGCGCATGTCGTTCCAAATTTCGAGGGGGATCGGGCAATGTATGGCAAAGTTATAGGGCACTTCCTGTTTAAAATGGCAGACTTCCTGTTCGGTCAAGTGCGTGTCCGTAAACGTGTTCAGGGAACTTCCCTTGTCTTACATATCAAGTTTTGTGCAGATCGGACAATCTTAGAGTTTACTTCCTGTTTCGGGCATTCCACTTCCTGTTGGGAGGTCATCTTTTGCAGACATGCTCAGGACAGGTCCCTGGTGTCACATATAAGGTTTCGTGCAAATCGGACAACGTACGGCAAAGTTAGAGGGCACTTCCTGTTTAAAATGGCCAACTTCCTGTTAGTCTCTGGAAACATGTTCAGGGAAGGTCCCATAACTCACATATCTAGTTTTGTGTCAATCGGACAATGTAAGACTTTACTTCCTGTTTCGGGCGTTCCACTTCCTGTAGGGAGGTGACCTTTTACGGACATGCTCAGGACAGGTCCCTGGTGTCACATATAAGGTTTTGTGCAGATCGGACAATGTACGGCAAAGTTAGAGGGCTCTTCCTGTTTAAAATGGCCGACTTCCTGTTCGGTCAACGGCGTCTCCGTAAACATGTTCAGGGAAGGTCCAGTAACTCACATATCTAGTTTCGTGTCAATCGGACAATGTAAGACTTTACTTCCTGTTTCGGGCGTTCCACTTCCTGTAGGGAGGTGACCTTTTACGGACATGTTGAGGAAGGGTCTGGGGTCCCACATACTAAGTTTCAAGTGGATACAACAATCCCTGTTGGAGCAGCATCAAAAACTATAAATGTAATTCTGTCTGCTGTAACCAGGGGGCGCTGTATTTGAAAATGAATATTTTCATATAGACGTGTTCAGGGCCGGACTGTCATCAATCCTTGCAAGTTTGGTTCAGATCGGACCAGGATTGGCAAAGTTGTAACAGTTTGTTTTTTTAGAATTTTCTACCACCACCAGGAGGCGCTGTTTTCAAAATGTACCGTTTCAGCAACACAGTCGTCTTCAGCAACTAACCATCATCAACTATAGCAAGTTTGGTTGGGATCAGACCTTCCATCGCGAAGTTATAAGAGTTTCATTGTCTGTTATGAAAAATAATTATTATCTCCAATTTTGGCGCCCCCTATCTCGTACGCCATACAATATTTTAAAAAGCTTTTGATAACTTTTGATGCTCAACTTGTCCACATTGATCTCACCAAGTTTGAAGATGATCGCACAAAAGCTCTAGGAGGAGATAATTGAAATACAAGCCGTCATATTGTCTACTGTCACCAGGGGGCGCTGTTTTCGAAATTGAATATTTTCATATAGACGTCTTTAGGGCCGGACTATCATCAATCCTAGCAAGTTTGGTTCAGATCGGACCAGGATTCACGAAGTTGTAGCAGTTTGATTTTTTGTCCCAAAAATCCGACTTTGCGTCGTTGCCATGGCAACACCGTTAAACGATTTGTCGTCATATTGATCACGCATCATCTACCATGTGTTTTGACTGTTGTCACCAATTTTGAGTGCGGTACGATTATCTGTGTAAAAGTTATTCCCGAAATCGTAAAAAAACTTTTTTTTTGTGTATTTTCTTTCACCACAAGGAGGCGCTGTTTTCAAACTTCACCGTTTTTTCATAGACGTCTTCAGCCATGGCCCATCATCAATCATAGCAAGTTTGGTTCGGATCGGACCTTCCATCGCAAAGTTATAAGAGTTTTGTTTTTCTGATGCGAAACATCAGAATCATCACGAACTTTGCCGCCCCCTATCTCGTGCGCCATGCGACATTTGAAAAAACTTTTGATACCGTGAGCTCCTCAACTGGTCCACAGGGACCTCACCAAGTTTGAAGGTGATCGCACGAAAACTCTAGGAGGAGTTAGTTCAAATACCATTGCTGCAAATTCGCCAAAATCGCCAAAAAATCGCCAATCAACCCAAGATGGCGGATTTCCTGTTGGGTTTGGATCATGGTCATAATGTAATTTTTTCTTCATCCCGACCCACTACACATGTGTACCGAATTTCGGGCATGTGCGATAATTGTGTTGGTCATGGTGAATTTGGACAGGTGGCGCCGCACTTATTGGCCCCTCCCACATTCAATTTTCGACGCACATTCCCCAAACCTTTTTCAGACGTAAATTTACACCACGATTGATGCGGTCACAAAAATCTGTGAGTTTTGGGGTATGGGAAAGGCCTCAAAAAGGCGATTTACTTTAAGGAATAATAAGAATAATGAAAATAACTAGTACTGAAAATAACTAGTACCGCGCGCGGTTCTGAACGGGTTCGAGCCGACCCACGCGGGTCGCCGTGTGCCACGGCTCCCCGCGTGCCTCGCGCTCTCACCCGTTCATTCACCGCGCGCGGTACTAGTTATTTTCAGTACTAGTTATTTTCAGTACTAGTTATTTTCAGCGGCGTCCCTGCGCATGTCGTTCCAAATTTCGAGGGGGATCGGGCAACGTATGGCAAAGTTATAGGGCACTTCCTGTTTAAAATGGCAGACTTCCTGTTCGGTCAAGTGCGTGTCCGTAAACGTGTTCAGGGAACTTCCCTTGTCTTACATATTAAGTTTTGTGCAGATCGGACAATCTTAGAGTTGACTTCCTGTTTCGGGCATTCCACTTCCTGTTGGGAGGTCATCTCTTGCAGACATGCTCAGGACAGGTCCCTGGTGTCACATAAAAGGTTTCGTGCAAATCGGACAATGTACGGCAAAGTTAGAGGGCACTTCCTGTTTAAAATCGCCAACTTCCTGTTCATCTCCGTAAACGTGTTCAGGGAAGTTCCCTTGTCTTACATATCAAGTTTTGTTCAAATCGGACAATGTAAGACTTTACTTCCTGTTTCGGGCGTTCCACTTCCTGTAGGGAGGTGACCTTTTACGGACATGCTCAGGACAGGTCCCTGGTGTCACATATAAGGTTTTGTGCAGATCGGACAATGTACGGCAAAGTTAGAGGGCACTTCCTGTTTAAAATGGCCGACTTCCTGTTCGGTCAACGGCGTCTCCGTAAACATGTTCAGGGAAGGTCCAGTAACTCACATATCTAGTTTCGTGTCAATCGGACAATGTAAGACTTTACTTCCTGTTTCGGGCGTTCCACTTCCTGTAGGGAGGTGACCTTTTACGGACATGTTGAGGAAGGGTCTGGGGTCCCACATACTAAGTTTCAAGTGGATACAACAATCCCTGTTGGAGCAGCATCAAAAACTATAAATGTAATTCTGTGTGCTGTCACCAGGGGGCGCTGTATTTGAAAATGAATATTTTCATATAGACGTGTTCAGGGCCGGACTGTCATCAATCCTTGCAAGTTTGGTTCAGATCGGACCAGGATTGGCGAAGTTGTAACAGTTTGTTTTTTTAGAATTTTCTAGCACCACCAGGAGGCGCTGTTTTCAAAATGTACCGTTTCAGCAACATAGTCGTCTTCAGCAACTAACCATCATCAACTATAGCAAGTTTGGTTGGGATCAGACCTTCCATCGCGAAGTTATAAGAGTTTCATTGTCTGTTATGAAAAATTATTATTATCTCCAATTTTGGCGCCCCCTATCTCGTACGCCATACAATATTTTAAAAAGCTTTCGATAACTTTTGATGCTCAACTCGTCCACATTGATCTCACCAAGTTTGAAGGTGATCGCACAAAAGCTCTAGGAGGAGATAATTGAAATACAAGCTGTCATATTGTCTACTGTCACCAGGGGGCGCTGTTTTCGAAATTTAATATTTTCATATAGACGTCTTTAGGGCCGGACTATCATCAATCCTAGCAAGTTTGGTTCAGATCGGACCAGGATTCACGAAGTTGTAGCAGTTTGATTTTTTGTCCCAAAAATCCGACTTTGCGTCGTTGCCATGGCAACACCGTTAAACGATTTGTCGTCATATTGATCACGCATCATCTACCATGTGTTTTGACTGTTGTCACCAATTTTGGGTGCGGTACGATTATCTGTGAAAAAGTTATTCCCAAAATCGTAAAAAAACTTTTTTTTTGTGTATTTTCTTTCACCACAAGGAGGCGCCGTTTTCAAACTTCACCGTTTTTTCATAGACGTCTTCAGCCATGGCCCATCATCAATCATAGCAAGTTTGGTTCGGATCGGACCTTCCATCGCAAAGTTATAAGAGTTTTTTTTTTCTGATGCGAAACATCAGAATCATCACGAACTTTGCCGCCCCCTATCTCGTGCGCCATGCGACATTTGAAAAAACTTTTGATACCGTGAGCTCCTCAACTGGTCCACAGGGACCTCACCAAGTTTGAAGGTGATCGCACGAAAACTCTAGGAGGAGTTAGTTCAAATACCATTGCTGCGAATTCGCCAAAATCGCCAAAAAATCGCCAATCAACCCAAGATGGCGGATTTCCTGTTGGGTTTGGATCATGGTCATAATGTAATTTTTTCTTCATCCTGACCCACTACACATGTGTACCGAATTTCGGGCATGTGCGATAATTGTGTTGGTCATGGTGAATTTGGACAGGTGGCGCCGCACTTATTGGCCCCTCCCACATTCAATTTTCGACGCACATTCCCCGAACCTTTTTCAGACGTAAATTTACACCACGATTGATGCGGTCACAAAAATCTGTGAGTTTTGGGGTATGGGAAAGGCCTCAAAAAGGCGATTTACTTTAAGGAATAATAAGAATAATAATAATAATAATAATAATAATCCTTCCAGTTTCAATAGGTTTCTTGCAACCTTGTTGCTCGAACCCTAATAATCCTTCCAGTTTCAATAGGTTTCTTGCAACCTTGTTGCTCGAACCCTAATTATTTTACAGCTCCTACAATGGCATTCCTCCTTATGGAGCTCTTCTGGTGGATTACCCACATTAACTGCAGGCTCTCTACTTGGGGTGTTCCTGTTAGGTGGCCTCTAGGAACTCGTTTGAACCCATAAAACTCTTAATCATCTTCCTCTATAACACTTAATATTCAGTTGATGTTTTGCAAGTAAGTACGCCGTGCATCCAGATATTTCAGATACTGTATGACGCTAGTAATGTAAATTTATTATAATGACATAAACATATTCTGTTTAGTTAAGTGCCAAAGCAAACAGGCAGATTTGTATATAATACGTGTTAATAAGGTCTTAAGTACAGGGAAAACAGCATCACACCTTTTATAACACTGCGTGTCATAAACAGCTTGATGTGAAGTAAATGAAGTGTTCCTGCTGACCTCCTCAGCTCCACACTCTCCACACAGCTGTGCTGCCACCATCCTGTGTGTACTCAGCAGAGAGGCACTAACAGGACAGCAGTTTGGTTGTAGACTGTCAGACTGGTGATAAAGTTCACAATGAGCTCACACCTCAGGGCCCAGATGGCGTGTGTTTGTCTATAGGAAATGTGGGTTTTGAAAAGATCCAGGGCAAGCAGTGTTGCCGGTGCCTGAAGGGTTCGTGGAGGGGGAGCTTGTTAACGGAGGAGTATTCTAAGTGGATCATCACATGCCAATGCACTGAGGTCATTTGGCAAGTCTGGATCCTTTAGGAACCACGGTCAGGCACAGGGGAGGTTTACAGGATTAAATTTGACCTTATTTGGGGGGAGTTTTGTACCTTTGTTACATTGCTAATCCCTTTCTCCTAATCCTTATCTCAAGAAGGGGGTTTGTCCTTTGTTATTTCCCATTTGTGCATCACAGAATGATTATATGTCATATTATTTTTCAGTCATCCTCAGAAATCTAAAAAAAAAAAAATTTGGAACCACAAATTTACATTTTGTTTAGAAATGAAGCTGCGGTACAAAACTTGTGGTGATTCATGTTGTTAACCCTAACCTCTGTTTGGTTTCCGTGAACCAAAATTATATAACATTATTTCTATGCTAAAAAAAAGGGGGGTTTGCCTAACAATCCTGTCAGGCCTGTCAGAGCGTTTGTGTTTATACAGTGCCATCATAGGGGCTGACAACAGCAAGAATTATTCAAATTACTCAGTGACTCGCTTAAGTTGATCATCTGTCGCCTCTGTCTTGACAATTAAATGAATTGTCATTTATTTGTCAACTAATTCATTTATTAATCAGGGTTTTTTGTTCAGTTTTGTATGATTTTTCAGCTTCTTAAAAAGTGAACTTTTTTTTGTTTTTTTTTGCTTTGTATTAACAAATAATTCATTAAAACTGAATCATTTTGGTGTGTGGGCAAACATTTGAGAATATCATCATTTTTTATGGCCCAAAAGATGACTGAACATAACTGACAGATTCATTGATTATGAAAATAATAGTTAGCTGCAGTCCCAATCTAAAGTCCGCTATTCTGAGAAACACTGAGAGGATCGTTTGGAGTCGATCGGTTTAATCCGCAGCGTGTGAATTCATTTGGAAATGGTTTGAATGTAACAGACAGTTGGTGATATTTATAAAGTTATGTACTACAGTTTTATCAAAAGTCATGGAAAACACACACACACTCACAACAGACTTCCCCCCAAAACTTCCCAGCACATTTTGACCTTGACTGTCAGTGTGGAATGCAGGTTCAGTTGTGTGTGTGTGTGTGTGTGTGTGTGTGTGTGTGTGTGTGTACTCAGCCTACGTTGTCCTGTGTGGTATATTTACCAACTCTCAGGCCAATTATTAACACAGGATTAAAGACCTGTTGTGAGGCCAAACAGAAGTGTAAATTGAGCTATTTGTACCAAATAAGAAAACCTTGAAGTGACCTAAATTCTTCCTTCCATCAACAAATAAGAAATAAATCTAGGCCAGCGTTTAATCACTAGTGTTCTGGCTCATGCTGTTTGATAATGGTCTGTGAAGACTCGGAGCTTAATCCTTGGAGGCACCTTTTTTTTTTGCTTGTTCTTCCTGCCCTCCGGAGGGGCAGCCATTCATTCACCATGGACCAGGTAGGGAGGAGAACAGCACGAGGCTACCTCCCACTGTCTCCCAACTGCCCCAACGGGAGGAGATGAGTGCCAGAGGCTGTGGATGGAGGGCTATACAAGGAAGTTAGGAGTGGATGTTGAGGGGCGGAAGGGCTTTATTAAGATTAAGGAGCCAAACATGATTTGCTCTTCATTTCCCAAGGGAAGCGGGGGTCACCGTGTCTTTAGTTCTGAAACATAAATTAGCCTATTAGTTACCTCAAGAGCCAGTTGGAGGTTTTCTTTTGTCAGCCAATTAGGAGCTAGGAATTTCCACCTTGTTACAGGCAATCATGTGGGAGGTTGAAGTTCTCTCACTAGCCAATGGGAATCTCCAAAACCACCCACTCTTTTCAAGCAAAAGCTATGAAAAATAGGTGAAAAGACGGCAAGAATGTACTTTGCACATATGAACGTTATCAAGGAAGATATGGGTGTGTTGCAAAAAGAGTTGCATAATGTACCGAGGAGACTTCATGTGGTGTAGACGTATTCTTCCTCATAGAACTTTTGGATTCCAAGACAAGAAATGAATCATCATGATTCAACTACACATGAAAATTACTGATATTTTCACAGTTTTATTACCATTGATCGTACAAGTACAATCAAGCCAGTGTCTGGAGAAATATCTCACTCTTAAGATGTGATTCACGGTGTGATTCACGGTCCACTGGCTATATATTTATTATTATTTGATACATGAATCAGTGTAAGTTCAAGTAGGAGCGGCTCTGTGGAGGTTAGTACCTGAGCAGGCAAGGGCATGTTTCATCCGTGGGATGTTGCTGTGTCAGAGTGCTGTCATTCTGACTCTCACTGTTTGTTTAATGCTTGTAACTTAACTACGGATGCAAATGGCAGAGGCAGCCCATAGAGGAGCTGAGGTTCCTTTCAGTGGCTGCTGAGAGAGTCTGACACCGAGTTTGTCTGCACAGAGAATTATTTGCATGCTGAACATAGGTCTAGGCTGTGTTGTTCCCGTTTATACACCCGTGTTTTGGTTAGGATACAGATGGACACAAGCCAGACAGGAATAAACACAGGTAAAATTTATTTTCATATTCCTATCAAGTTTGGATAAAAAAATAATCATACGGATGTTCTTGTTGTGCACACAGCTTCTTTTAAGCTTTTAATCTTATTATGGTTTTATTGAAGTGAGGTTACAAAAAATAGAGGGATTGGAGAGGAAGCTCAGAAAATGTTATTGAGTAATACTCCTGGAATTTAATTGTCGTGTTTCAGCCTTCGTGCTTTGGTGGATGGATCTCATCACTAGCATCTTAAAGGTATGGAAGGACTGAGCCATTAGAACATGCATGAATTACGGTAATAAGAGCATTTATATGTTTGTTTGCTTTTTATTATACTGAAAAGTTGGCTTCAAAAGTCTGAGCGTACCTTTCTATTCAAGTCAACGGGAAAAGTGGTCTTACACTTTTGATCCTCACTGTATAATTAAGCCAACTTGAAGTAACATTACCCATAATTCTGTGTAAAACTCGCACTGTAAGATGTATTTGTTTCCTAATAATCTAAAGTAGATACTTGAAGTAGTTGATGTACTTAAAGCCAGGACCTTAGTTCTTCCGTCCTGTTGAGGTGAGTGTAAAGTGCTGTGAAGTGACAGACTGATTTCACGGTGAAATCCCAGCAAAAAGCCTGGCACTTGGTTTAGTTTTTTTTTTTTTTTTTTTGATGTTATCTCAGTGAAAGCTATACCTTTGTCCCGTGTATAATTTGCAAGGTTATCTGCATGGAGGCTGGAGGTTTGCATGAAGTGATGTGAGAATGCAAGTCGTGTCATCACAGGCTTTAAACTGCGACCAACAACTAACGTCAGAGCTGCGCGCTGTGTCTTATCATGTTCTCAGATAAGGTGGCGAAATGTTGCTATGAATGATACGTCGGTGTACTGTGTGCCAGGTTGTACAGTTTCTATTTGGCTTTCTGACAAAGACTGTGTAAAAGACTGTTTGTTATATGTGTCTGTCATTGTTCAAGCATGAAAAAATTATTACACAAGGAATCCTTTTTGTCCCATACACCAAGAACGTCACACAGACACCACCTCTGTCATACATGAGAAGGTAGCCTTTTAGAGAAGCTAATAACCAGGTGCTGTAGTATTAATTTCGGAGTTTCTGTGAAGCTCTTGTACCACTTTATTAGGTTAGTGTGATGTCAGAGGCAGACGAGTTTATGAAGTGTCTGCATTGTTGGCTCATGCTGTCTCATAAGCTCACACTGACATGAAAACCAGTGAAGCCTTCACGATATTGGCTGTAACTGATTAGTCATCAGTGAGCGAGTATCATGTCTGCTTTCAGCAACAAATCAGACTGAGAACATTGCCTCAAATCACCTGTCGTACCCTCACCCTCACATTCATGCTACACGTAGGATCAGTAATATGGTATTTTATTTGGACATCCATTCATTAACTTAGCACAGTTATTTGGTTATCTTTGGTTGTATGCGCTGCCTGTCTGGCTTTTGTTTTCAGACAAAACAAAAGCAAAGGAAAGGTCACACTTGTACCATTTTGTAAATGTTAACCTCGGCTTAACAGACCGGAAACTGGAATTCAGAGAATTGCAACGAGGTGTTGGGAGTTTCTTTCGGGAATTCCAACCATTTTTTTTTTTCTTTTAGCAACAACATCAGTTATCTGTTCACAACATGCCTCGCAAGAATGTGAGCTTTTTGTAATCTATTTCAGATCGCACAGATCTCTACACTCCGTAAACGGCAACGTTCTTTGTTCTTCTTGAGGTGAAAAGGACTCATTTGAACAAATGCTGCGTTATTGAGGTTTAGAGGCCGACTAAAATGTAGTCGAAATACTATACTGTCTCTCCAGCCTCGACTTGGTTAATGGTTATGTGTGTGAGTTAACGACTGTATTGATGCAGTTGTGAAACAAAGGAGAGTGCTGTGTTTTGTTGTGGTCGTATACTTAAGTTGGAAGATGGTGGTGTCTGAATGCAAAAATCAATGGCTGGGCTGAGATGGAATGTTTTTTCGCTGGATTATATGTTTTAACCTTACAAAGTCGTCACCACAACTATTCTCTGATTCTTTATTCTTCAAAGATATGACTTAACAGGTCAGTCCACCGAGCCGTGCAGAAGAAAAAGCCACAAGACGTAGTCTGTAAAGTAGGGCTAATTTAAAATCACATCATCAAACTGGGTTTGAAAATACATAAATGTGAATAAAGGCTTCCCTCGCATATGTGGCTTTTCTTCTTTTTGCCAACTTGGCAGATGCAGTGAATAAATGAAAAAAAAACACAGGTTCATATCTGACATCTTCTGCCAAATGGTAGTTTTGTAGAAAACATATGGTTTAAGCTCTTGTTACAAATACTCTCAGTTTATAGACCTATCCCTGCCAAAACAGCACTGGCATTTGGGCTTTAACGGATAAATCCCATTAACCATTTTCCCTTCCTATAAAGTTAATCATAGCAAATTGTGCTAAAGAAGCTGAAAGCTTATTTTCCCATTATTAACCATTACGACAATGGCTGTTAATGCAGCGAAAGCAGCACTGCACCAGCAGCAGCATGGCAAATAAATGGTAATGACAGGTAAAACACAGACATGCTATTGTATTATTGTAATTTGGTCACATTAAAATGTAACATAGAATGAACACGAGTTAAATAACGCATAGAAGGTGAAATACAGCCTAATTGTGCTATATTTAAAGTTAAATATGCACTACGGACTGTATATGTTAGAAAGGATAAATCAAATGCCAGACACTTAACAGTCCTTCTGATGTGACAGCTGGGTGGCACAGTAATGGGCATGGCCTTGGCATGGTGGCTACAGATCCCTCAAAGATCCACGATAAATGTTCGCAGATGCCGCAGAGACTCCGTGGCACCGAGCAAGACCAGAATCTGTCTGTATGATAATGGTTGTGCACTAGTGAGAGGAGAGGAGCATCAGAACTCATGAAGGGTGTATATGAGTCACAGAGAATACAGTCTGCAGATCACAAGTCGCCATTGTCTGCGATGACTGGCAGAATGCAAAAACATTGCTGCGTGGCTTATCTCGACCAGGTCATTTGCATTCCTAAGCACAGCCATTTTTACCAAAGTCGGTGAGTGGTACACCGTCGTCGTTTTCTCCTGAAACATTTGGCGTAAGTGGTATCAGCCTCTGATAATGCCTGCAGTGCCTCTATCTGAAGTAGTCTATCAGAGCTGTGTTAGGAGCTAGTGCTGGACTCAAGTGCATGCTTAAGTCTGGAGATTGTCTTCAGAAGAGCTCATTTGTACCTGTGTTGTTCCCTCACTTTGAATTTGTGGAATTTTAGTTTTTGTCTGTTTGTAGAGAGCTACATTTTTGCATCACTTGCTCATTTATATTCACACAACCAGCGACCTACCCCCTGTGGTGTTATTGTTAGAGATAACCTACAGCCAATCAGCATAAAACACCATGACCAACGGCTTGAATCAAGTGACACATGCAGTAGTCTTAACTTCCTCTCTGCTCTCTGCTAAGCTTGCCTTTTACACACATTCACAGTTCACTGCCACAATTATATAAGAGTTGAACCATAGAGCAGAGCAGAGCACAAAGGATGTTTGGTACGCATGGAACAAAACTACTGTTTTTGCTCAGAAGAGTCATTGATTGATACGGTCACAGATTCACGACAGCATCAAAGCACTTTTGTTACCACGCTATTGCAAAATTGACAATGCCATCACATCCCTAATTCTGACCATTGATTAGGAGCGTGTGGAAGTAGTGCCGACATGGTGTTGTGCTGCATCTCATCCTCCTTTTTTTTTTTACACGGAATTGATGCACTCTGTCTGTAGCAAGACAGATTTATTGTAGAGGCATATTTGGTGGGAGGAAGAGGAGAGAGGAGGAAGGGAGTTCCACATGCCAGAGACGGGAAAACTCAAAACCGAAAAGTAATGACAGAATTGACAGAGGAAGTGGATGCCTCCCTCGGATTCGTAGTGGCGTTGCGAGTGTAATGGCTTCCCATTACGCTCGCAATCAACCCTATGATTTGTCATGGAGCATAATCGGCGGTTTACCCGGCGGTTTACCCGGCGGTCACGGCTCCTGCTCGCCTCTTCATCCGTTTCTCCTTGTGAGGTTTTTGCGTGAGAACTGTGTCGTTGGGTTTAGCCCAGTTTCAGTGCGAACAAGACTCCTGTGAGCTCAGCACTGACTAATGGAAAGTTTGAAGAAGCCAAAGAGGGCGTGTGTGTGTGTCTGTGTGTGTGTATGTGTCTGAACAAAACAATACAGCTTGATTCTTCACGTGAAGCCAGCTGTGTGTAACACTTATCTCTTTTCTTTGTGACATTGAATATTTAAGATACTTTACATCAAGTAAGTACTCTCTACAACATCAGGTGTGTGTGTTATCTGCTGCTGAAAATGAGCGCACATGTAAGAATGAACACACATTAAGCTTGTCAACACTGACATCAGCTACATCTGTTGGCTATCAACACCAAATTATACTTCTTGTCCCCACTTAGCAATTGCATTCACTTGAAAGGTGTAACGTCATATTTGGCTTAATGGTGCTTGGTGCCCTGTCCATTTGTATTTATGAGCCTGGTGTAAATCACATCACAATGGTCTATTTCTTTTTGCTGAGCAAAATGGTTTTGACCTCTTTGCCCTGCAAATATTTAAGGAAATGGAGCTCTCTGCTGAGTGGCCACTCGGTGCCCCATTCTAACAAACTGCCATGACTTCGTATATGTAGGAAACATTTGTGAGGAAAAATTCCCCATCTGGCCAGGAAGGATGTGAAACTGAATATGAATTCTATTTCTCTTAAATTCAAACGTAGCTCAATGAAGACATATAAACAAACCCCTGAGTGCCTTTCCCTGTTTTTTTTTTTTCTTTCCATCAGTTTTCCCTCTCTCTGTTTTTCCAAGGCTCAGCCTTGGGCATTCAGTAGAACAAGAGGAAATGACCGGGTTTTCCATAGAATATGCTGTATTGCAATTAGGCCACGTCAGTAATGATTTGAGCTAAGGCTTTTACTGTAAACCACCGCTCTGTGTCTCAGCCTGAGAGTATAAACACAAAGCTCAGGGCTTTCTTTATTGATTCATGGGCACAACTCTGTTCAGTGTAGCTTGAATCTTTTCTTCTATTTTTCCAAAATTACATTTATCTGAAGTTGTGCCCAGACACTCTCATACAGTTTTGTGCAACGACATTTTAAACAATTTTTTTTTTTACAGGATGAAATACATCTGAGAACCAAAACAGCTTTGTATGTGAACTCCCAGTGCCCCCAAGTTTTATGCCCCATAATGCAAGGCAGAAACATAAAAAAAAATGAGATTAACTCCCACCCTTTAGTCATTATCAGCGTAAGCCAGCTGTTCTGCAAATGTGAGGATGACAATATGATGACACTGATTGAAAAGAGCAGGCATAGTAGCTTTTGTTATAATAAAAATGTATTTTTTTGTATTATGAAACACTCATCATTTGAATAGTTTATTTCTCAAATTCTAACCCTTGCACCTGTGTTTCTTTTTCCTGTCCCAGAATCTCTTCAGTTGTCCTCGCCCCTCTGCACAAGTGAACATGACCAGACAAATATTGACCTGGGCTCAGACTGTTTCAGCCGGCTATGTGCGGAGCCACTGGACGGAGAGGGTGAACGTCCAGTGAGCCTGGTGTCCACCCTGTCCTCTGACTCGTCTCGCGATAGTCGCAGCCTTTTTGGCAGCACCATTGCTCTTCCTTCCTCTACCACGCCGCCCTTACCGTGCGGGGAGGACATAGACTTGGAGCTGAGCCCAGCCGAAGGTAGCAGGGAGCAGACTGGAGACCAGAGTCCCACCCTTGCAAGTACCAGGAGCCGCTGGCAGGAGCGGCTGGAGTCCAGGGCGATCGGCAACCAGTGGAATAACAACAACGCCGCCTCCAACAGGAAAGCAAGTCCTGACATTCCTCACATCCCTGATTCGCCAGTCGTCACAGACACTATGGCGCCCAACCCGAAGTTGACCTATGTAGACCGTGTTGTCATGGAGATAATTGAGACGGAGCGCATGTATGTGAAGGACCTGCGCAGCATTGTAGAGGTGAGTGGATGTCAGCGTACGCCAACTGTGTCCACACTGAATTTTCCTTCACTTGCCGCCAAGTATTCACTGTAAGCCAGTTGATATTGTAGAGTTAACATTAAGTATTCAGTGGATTTAAAGCACATGTTTTACTTGGATTAATGTGCAGCTATGACTCAATGTCTGCAGCACACTTTCAAGATAAATTACTGACTTTTGGTCTGGCAGGAGCCGGAATAGGGGAACTGAGTTTAACAGGTGATAAGATAAAAAAAATGTGTACTGGGTTCTAAGGAGCTGTTTGTTTGCACAAATGAGTCTAATATATAAAAAAAACATCAAGTAGATTCTCCACCTTTTTTTTTAGCATAACAAATTCTGTGCCTTGTTTGGAGATTTCTAGTTTATAGAAATAGGCTTTGGTGTTTATGGGTTGGTCATTGTGTTTTCTGTATATTTATACTGCAGTGAAACTTTACAGCTTGTGCAGCCCATTGTGGGCTGTGCTCATATCTGGAGTTCAAATACAGTTAAAACTGGGACACGGTGCTGGTCTTTGATGGCAAGAAACCTGGGATCTCCAATTTTATTCGAAGATAGAAAAAACATGAACTCGGAGATGTGAATCAATGGAAACTGGACCAGGAGGGATGCTTTTACTTATTTAACAGACCACTTTTCGCTTATCACTTTTTCTGCTTTCGTAGTCTGGAAACGACTCCCAGACTAAGAAGCCTCCCTGGCTTTTAATGGTCTGCTTTTGCAGAAGCAATCTGCTGTCAAACAGTCTCTGCTGCACTGCTGGTAATGTCTTTAACATGTGAAGCATTTCACAGACTGACTGGCAGTAAACCAACAAGCACCTCTCCACACCTTGTCTCCAACCGTGCTGGCGTCTGGCAGTTGTTGTGGAAGGGGGTGCTTCCCTCACTGCGGCTTGAATAATGAATTGCTACGGAGGAACACTTCCACGACTTTAAAACAGTTTCAGTTGAAGGAGAAGCAGCAGCAGCAGCAGCAGCAGCAGCAGCCTCGCCTGGCCCCTCTCACACAGCCCCTGCAGCGAGCTTCAGCCCAGCCTGAGCTTTCAGGGCCTCCATGCCAACACAAACACCTCCAACTTTGCACCAACTGGAGAATAACAACAGTGAAAGGAGAGCAATTGTATTTTCCATTGACTGCAGTGTGGGAACACAGTCCAGAACAAACGTGGCCTTATATGATTACAATATGTCGTCGGTCAAATCGATCCCATGCAGTTCATTTTGATTTCACACCAAGCTTAGAATTCTACAAAGACTTGTGAAAGTTCTTTCCTTCATCTGCGAATTGTTATTTCAGCAAACTACAGTAATTCAAAGCTTCCCCTTGATATTGACTCTCGTCTGGAGCAGCTGTTTGAAGCCGCGTCCTCTCTCTGCTTTTTAGTTCTAGTGAATAACTTGCTCTCATATCTTTTGACTCTTTGCTGGAGTTTATCCATGGAGGAATGTTTTGAGAACAGCTGTTTGACCCAGCTGGTCTCGCATGTCTAAATAAAACCCTCAACAACCAACACCTGATCTGAACACACCCAGAAGAATGAAACAAGAATTGTTGTTGATAGTGAAAGAATCGGGATTCATAGTCAAGCTTATGTCCGACATTTGTTTTAATTCTAGGTAAGAATTTATGATTCCATCATTTGGTGCCTTTTAAGGTAAAACGTTGCTGGCTTGTTCAGTAGCTCTGTCTCGTTTGTTTTTGGACAGTCAGAAGTTGTGAAATGTACCGGCAGAACTGATCCATATAGTCCCATTTTTGTTGCACAGTAGTCCACGTAAAAGGTGGAGCTAGACACACTGCTGTCTGCTGATTGGTCGAGAACAGTCATTTGGAATGGAACGGGAACAAAATGTGCCACATTTATTACATCAGTGCACAGTAACATGACCTATGGGCTGCACTGCTTCATACTAACATGATGTCATGCTATTTATGTACAGTAGCCGACATGGCGGTCTCTATCTGCCGCAGCAAACACTGTTTATAACAACAAAGCTATTTGCAGTGTAAGCTGTGAGACGCCACACGTGGCATTAAATCTCTCATGCTATGCTAAAGGTCACAGGTGTTTGGTGCAACAACAGCGGCAACTTTTTTCCATCGGCGACGAGCAGGCGCCCCTGCAGGACTGCAAGTCAGCGTTGATCTCACTGCAACTGAAGTTCTTCATCCATGACCAGCTGCCCTGCAGGTCATTCAGTCGGTGCAGTGTGATGAATCTACCCCTCATCTGGCCCGGCTCCATGTGTGTGTTAGAAGTGCATTGTTTGGAAGGCAGGGTGTTTGTGTGTGCATAAGCTGTTTACTGGTAGATTCTTCATACAATCACCGAGTGGATGTGGGTTTGTCTCTTGTCATTTACTCCCCCGCTGGTTTGAAGTTGTTTGCAGCTGCAAAAGTGCACAGTTGACCGAGAGAGAAGGCAATCCTCCAGATGTTGGAATATTTTGTTGCTCTGGTTTTATTTATTTTTATCCACCTTTGAATAGATCCAGAGGGATTTGTGTCCAGGGAGGCAAACATGCCGTGCCGAAGGTTTATGGTCTGGTACAACAGAAGCCTCTTGCACAGGCTGCTTTCTCAATGGAACAAATCCTTAAAAGGATACTTTGAACCTCGCGTAAATGTCGCTACCTTGTAAAATATTGACATGTATGTTTAACATACAGAAAAGCCTGGAATTGTCTGTTCATGAACGTTAGATCAGCCCTGACCCCGTTACACAAATGTTGAATCCCTTATTTTAACCAAATGTCATGAGAAAATGGACCATTCATCATAGAGGTTACACTGTAGGAAGGTTGCAGGCACAGAATTGTCTCTATGTGCATGCCCCCTCTACAGGTAGGATTGTGCAAGTGCCCAAATGACGACTGTAAGAATGTCAACAAATACTGAAATGAGCTGCATTTGCTGTTTTTTCCAGGACTATTTGGCTCACATTATTGACATGAGCAATCTTCCCATACGACCAGAACAAGTGTGTGCCCTGTTTGGAAACATAGAGGACATCTACGAGTTTAACAGGTACTTCATCAGCCAAAACGTCAACAGAATCATTAATTTTATTACCTAATTTTGTCTCTGAGGGTTTTGTTCACAAGCAGAGGAGGCTGGGCTCAGTTATCCTAGTACTTTTCCTCTGAGCAAGAACTAGTTTCACGCATTATGATTTATATGCTCTCTGTTATTCTGCTGTTTGAGTGTAGATAACATAAGGAATGTTAAGAATTCATGACTTTGACTTGCTGCATTCTGTGACTCAAAGCAGATACAGGGAGGAGCAATGGAGCAACGCACTCGACAGTAAACACACTTACAAATGTATGGTATAGATAGTTTAATAGTGAATCATCTGTGGTGGCAGCAGCTGCTCAGTGGTGACCAAACGCTGATTAAGATTCCTCTTCCCTCCCACAGTGAAGAGGAAATGTCAAGGCTATTGTACAGCTCTGAACCACAAACAAAGATTATTTGAATTCTATTATTTGGGGATTCTAAAATGTAATTTTCAGAGTGATGATGCTTTTCCATGGCTGTGCCAATATTACTTAAATTACATAAAAGATTTGGTCGGGAAGTGTTGATTTAGGGTCCACTACCCATAAATATGTATGTAAAAATACTTTTTTGTAGTCTTAGAAGAATGTACTTTAGGCAAGGGCCTTGCTTCACAGATGTTGCATCATCATGTTTCTACAGTAACATGACAGTTCAGCATGTAGAGGTGGAAGTTAGCACTCCATCAAAGACAAACGGCATCCTTTCTGGTATGCAAAGGCCACTGTAGGTGCCTGATATGTGTGGGAAAGGGAGGAATGAGCAGAGGAATCCTCCGTGAGTTATAATCTGCAGTCTCACCGTTAAATTTCACCAATTCTTACACACTGGACCTTTAATAGTAGAGAGTTGACCGTAGTATATTAATTTTACACATGGAGAACCATTCTCTCTCTCATTCACACCTTTGGTCAATTTAGAGTGTGGAAATAACCTCTGTATGTTTTTGGACTGTGGGAGGAAAACAGAATACGTGTAGAAAACCCGCTCACACACTGGGAGAACATCGGCGGAAACAGGACGCACACCGGCGATTTTCTTGCTGTGAGGCGACAGTGCTATATATAAGTTTCACTTCAGCAGTCGTCTAATTTACTCAACATTCAGCAGGGGTTATGTAAACCGCAGTGCCCAAGCACTTGCAATACTCTTAATGTCTACTTATCTGCCTGCTTCTTTGTAAATGATGCCTCTCGATGTTGAATATTGTTGACAAAGTCGTCACACGGTATTATATAAGTCCGTTTCAGAGTGAATGCAGCATTTTTTGCGTTTGATTCTCCTATTTTAATTCATGTCAACTGAAGTGGTTTCATGTGTGCAGTGGTATTATTTCACAGTGACCCTCCCTTCACATGTCCTCACTTAGTCATGCATATTTTTATTTCAGTGGTGTCACAATACATGAAGCTTTTAAGAGCCATTCAACGGTCAGGTGATGTTGTATCCAGGCTCTTAATAAATCATGTTCTTTATTTGACTTTCTGTATGAAGAATGTGAAGTCTTACACAAGTGTGAAGTGTTGAAATACAAGTGTTGTATGCAGCAGTGTGTGCTGCCCTCTAGTGGTATCATTATGATGTCCAAATCTGACTTCATTCTTTCTTTTCTTCCCTCCCTTGTGGTTCAGGATATTTTTTCCAGATTTGGATATTAGATTAGCAAGTTCCTTATCTTGTGTTTTGTTCTGCATTTTCAGCGAACTACTGCAGTCTTTGGACATGTGTGAGTACGACCCCGTGGCCATAGCCAGATGCTTTGTAGATAAGGTGAGTTAAACTATCCGTATCGCAGCAATACCCGAGGGAATGAAACCCCACTGATGTGTTTGTCTGCTTTGTGTCTCCTCAGAGTGAATACTTTGAAATTTACACTCAGTACTGCACCAACTATCCAAAGTAAGTAGCTTGAGATTATTAGAGATATTGGGTGTGTGACGCCGGATGAGCTGATTCCTTTCATTGTCTACTTGTACGACTTGTAGTTCAGTGGCTGCGCTGACCGACTCCATGAGGAATAAGACTTTAGCCAAGTTCTTCAGGGATCGACAGGCTGCCCTGAAACGCTCCCTCCCTTTGGGCTCGTTCCTGCTCAAACCAGTTCAGAGGATCCTGAAATATCATCTGCTACTGCAGGTACAGCATGTCCTCCGCGGTCCCATGGACTTCCTTTGAAATGTATGCCCGCAGGGCCTGAGATTTGATTCTTTTATTAATGTTGTATAAGGAGTGGGCAATATATTGGTATTTTTTAAATATGTGACATGAGGCAAGATATAAGGCCCTTTCATTTTGGATATCATTGTATCCTTTGCAAAGGCTTTTCTTTTATTTTAGAGTATATTAGAGTATCTATTTGGGAGATTATTTATAAGCTATATTGCCCAGCCCTATGTCATATAAAGGAGTCGGTGTCATGCTCAACCACAATGAATTTCGACAAACTCGTCAAAATGCTTAATGACTTAGAGGTAAATTGTAATCAGACGACTGATTAAAGTGGTTCTAACTGTCTCTGATGTCTATTAAAGGAAATCGCAAAGCACTTTGACCCAGATGAGGAAGGCTATGACGTGGTGCAGGAGGCCATAGACACCATGACAGGAGTGGCCTGGTACATCAACGATATGAAGCGGAAACATGAACATGCTGTGAGAGTGCAGGTCAGACGGAATTACCACACATTCATCCGTGTCATTTTTGTGCTGATATACTTTTCGTACAGTGAATTAAAAGATGTATGAGGACTTTTCTCTCCAAAGATCCACGTTTTTTGAGAATTTGGATTTGATCTCTACACCATTTTTTTTTTAATGATGAGACGTTGAGCAGCCATTCCATTTTTACTGATGTTTTATAAGGTTTGCAGATCAATGCTGACCCTGCGCTGACATTTATAGTCTTTCATGATGAAGAAATGCAGCTGAGAGGATTTGTATGGAGCTATGTGTTTTTCATGTGCGCCCACAGGAGATACAGTCTCTTCTGATCAACTGGAAGGGTCCTGACCTGACCACCTATGGAGAGCTGGTGCTGGAGGGCACCTTTCATGTCCTGAGGGCAAAGAACACCCGGACGCTCTTCCTCTTCGAAAGGATGCTCCTCATTACCAAGAAAAGAGGGGAGCACTATGTCTACAAGGTTGACATCTCGGTATGGTTCTTAATATTTCTATTCAATTAATAAGCGGTTTAATGGTTTAGAAATGTAGACAAGGGTCAAACGAGTGACAGTATTGTGACAAATTTGAGTGAAGCTACATGTCTGCATTCACTGTGGTTGCAGTGTTCCACCCTAATGCTACTTGACAGTGCCAAGGATCCCCTGCTCTTCAGTGTCATCCATTTTAAGCATCCCAAGCAACCCCATACAGTGCAGGTAAATGTGAAAACCAGTAACTGTTAACCTTTTTTCTTCTGCAGCACGGCCACAGTTAGATCTCTCTCTCTCTCTCACACACACGTGTGTTTGCACAGCATTCACAGTGAGGACCCTCATAGACAATAATGCATTCTCTAGCCCCTTATCCTAACCTTACCATCACAACTAAACCCAGATTTAACCATAACCCTGAAACTAGGTCTTAACTTAAATAGTTCCATATGGTTTTTACATTTTTTGGTCCTCACAAAGCCACAAATACAAGAACACACACTCACACTAATGCTTTTCAATAAGCTGTTCAGGAATATGAGAAAACACCTGCTGTGTAGAGCCGAGCTCTGTATCCTGTTGCAATGTTCCACCGTATATATGTGTATATATATGTTTTTTATAAATTGTAGCCTTTGCAATTTAGTAATTGTGTTATTTGAAAGAGTCTTTTTTTTTTTTAAATGACAAGTGCTTTTTGTTCCAGGCCAAGTCAATAGAAGAGAAGCGAGTCTGGGCCCATCACATTAAGAGACTCATTCTTGAGAACCACAACACCATCATCCCTCAGAAGGTAAACAAAGTCAGCCATCACTCAAACACACATGTCCTTGGCCGCTGAACAACTGATTTTTTTAATTTTTATTTCATGGCACTGTCTCTCTCTATTTCAAAGGACGCCATACTGGACAATTCAAACTGTGAGTGTTACAAAACTGTAACGGTGTTTTATGCAAAGACCACGTTTAACCGTATCCATGGTAACTAAAGATGATGCTTGCAAAAAAAAAAAGGAAAAAAGAGAGAAATTGAATTTACCTTAAAGGGCATAGCCCTTAATGCATCTATGTGGAGAAAATAGTTTTTGTAATTACAGCTCTGACTGTAATGGCATATCTCTCTATTGCTCAGATCAAGGGAAGCACCAGTACAGTCCTGAGAGGCTGAGCAGAGCCGAGTCCTGTCAGGCAGATGATTTCTATCTCGGCGGACGAAAGGGTAGAAGAAGATCAGGTATGTGTGACCCCGTCATGTTTTTGTCAAGTCACAAACAAACAATTCTCCCTGTATTTTGCATTAATCAGACGTCGTAAGTCATCACTCAACACTTAAGTTTTTCGACCTTCAATTTCTCTCCTTTCAGAGCCTGCGAAACAAATCATGAGGAGCACAAAAGGTTGGTAAATGGCAGAAATTTATGTCACAGGATGTTCGGAGGGCAGATTTATTAACGCTAGCCAAGGTTGTTTTGTGTCTGTCAAATAAGAGCTTTTCATATCTCCATTACACTTCTGCTTTGTTCTCCCACAAAGACACCTGGAAAACAGATCAAAAGACAAACATGTACTCACTCCCACTCCCACTCCACCGGCCTCACCCCATAATGAGGTTAATTATATGCCACATTGGCCCAAGGCTTTGTCACACACACACGCTCTTTTTACCGTTTTTACCCTCAGATCTGTGCAACTTTTGGTTCTCGTGTTTTCTTTACTGGTCCATTTTTGAAAGAGAAAACCCTCTGTGTTCTCTTTGCTGCGATTCTGGATGAGTTTTTGAGCCAGTGTAATGAAAAAACAATGTTACTCCCAGTGAGGGAGTAGGTCAGCACATCCTGGCTAATTGAATCAGGTCCACTTTGAGAGGAAGATCTTTCTAATTGGTATTTATCTAATCACACGGCCTCCTTTAGGTCTGGGCCAGAGTAACTAATGTCTCATCTGTGGAGGCAGAGATTGTGTCCTGTCCATAATTTGTAAAAGATGCATGGCGGCATTCAGGTTATTTTCTCCAGTAATATTTGATGTTCTTTGTTTCCAGTTATTGACATTCTCATTTGTTTATCTCTCCTATTTTTTTTTATCTTCGTTCTCCATGCAGCCGTGTTGAAGGTAAGCCTCTGAAATCCAGATGTCGTCTTTTGTGTGTTTAGGGCAGTGTGCCGTGGTGAGATATGGTTTACCTGGTTTTGACTCGGCAGTGTAAACTTTCAATTTCTAATTGCAAAACAAGTGTGACCAAAAATTGAGAAACCTTATCTGCTCACCAAATACTTATCATGTCAAATCATATCTCACCCCAAAGCTAAAGCAGCTTTCAAAGTGAATCCATCCCATTTACAGCCTTGTAATCACCAACATGGCTCTAGCACTGGCTTGCTATAACAAACCACATGTCTCTCATGACTTCACGCTTACAGCATGCAGACAGTGTGGGTGCACTGCTGGGGGATAGATGCTCCCTTCAGCCAGCCACTAGTGTCAGTACGCTGGCTTCCAGTCTTGGCGAGCCCCAGGCTGAGACGCCATGTGTGGACCACCTAATTCCTAGGAGGGACTCTCTGGAGCAGCTAAGTTCTACTGACAGTGGCCCGAAACTGGGTTCTTCGCCCAGTGAGGGGGGGCTGGAGCTGGAGAAGGCAGAGGAAAATGATGAGGAAGAGGGGGACAGTTACAAGGAAGATATACTGATGGGAGACGACCAGGTAGCCGACTTTGCCAGTTCAGTGCTGGCAGCCATCTCCTGCTGGCACTATAGAGCCAAGGCTTTGCTTTCTACTCACTTCACAACGGTGAGGGTTTCTGCCACCCACGGGTTTCCTATTTGCTCCTCATTCCACTGGCTCACCCTGCCACTTTTTTCCTCCCATGCAAGCTCTCATCCCACCCTTCATAAACAGAACAAACTAACACCTGCTACCCTTTTGCACTGGGCACTTTTTTATGTCTCATTGATGATTTGATGTCATTGAACCGCATGAAAGTGCATTGACTCTCCCCCCCCCCCCCCCCCCATTATCAGTGGACTGAAGAAAAGTATTGGTGCAAACATGGTGCATGTCTTTGCTTGTGTTGTTTTTGCTTTGGAGCTGAAGGTCATCCCTCATGTGCATGTGCTCTGCTCCCGTGTCCGTCTGTTTACCTCATGTGTACGGTTCCACATGCTCTGTGTGGTAATTATTTTTGGGACATGATTGATGTTGGAGCTTGTGCTGTTGGAACTGTGCCTGCATTTGCATTAAAACGTTGAAGTGGCTCACCGTGCTCTGTTAAATGTTATTTGACTTCAAAGGTTAATGTAGCCGTCTGATTATATGATTATTACTATAGTAAAAGCTTTGCTCTTTGATAATCCTTTCCCCTTCTGAATTATCATAATAAAAAAACGGCTTTGTTAGGGTTATTTATCATTCCACTACTGATTCTGAATATGTATTATCACACGTCATTTCAATTGAAAGACTTTCATCGTAACTATTGAAGTGGGTGTTTTGAAGAGTGACCTGAATACACATTAAACGTTAGCCGTTTAATGTGTATTCGTTAAAGATTCTTCTGCTTCGTACCTCCTGTTTCGAGTGAAACGTCTGAGTTTAATGTTTAATCCTTTTCAGGACGATCACGACAGAAACATGAGTGACAGTACGCTGAGAGAGGAGTCTGAGACTTACGGGGAGGAGGAAGAACATGCGGACGTGGCTGTGAAAAAAAAACTAACCACACAGGTAGTCGATGACGCCTTGTAAAATGTGCTCACGCGTCGTTTTCAGCATCTTTTCCACACATCTCTGAGGTCATGTGACACTTATATTTATTCATTTATCCAACAATGCCTATCTTCATTCAGTCGGACAACCTAAACAGCATTTACTTTAAATCTAACCTTACCACAATTTAAATCCTGGCCCAACACTTAACCAGCTCTTTTGAAATGAGGTTCTGCCTCATTTTGAGGTTTTGAGTCCATGACTACTGGTCCTGACAAGGTCAGTGTTTATGCCAGAAAAAGGTCTTAACAAATACAAGTATACACACACATGCTCCTGCTCTGTGGCCAGCACTCCCACAGAGGAAGATTATTTGATTTGGAGGTCAGGCTGCTGTTCTTACCCAATTCTCACGGCGACTTTATGAAACAGCGACTGCTTCTGAGCAGAGTGTGGGTTGTTACTCTTCTTAACCTTATCGCCGCCACACAGCGCTGCACTTTTAGCCATCACAGGCACTCCAGAGGAGCAGACGGCACCTGAAAACACATTAAGGCAATTGTCAGACAAGGGTGACATCAGGTGTGTGTGCTCTGTTGAGGACACGTGTCACTAACGCTGAGATCAGACATCACTGTGTTAACCAGTAAAATCCAAAGGTAAATCATTATAAGCAGCCGCTGTACCAATGTCTGCCAGTTTGCAAACACTCTTTTCATGTTTCAGGTCAATGTGGAGAAGCATCAAGCAAAGAAGAGCGATCATCTGGAGATGCACTACTCCCAGAGTCCGAAGTCTCCCGTCTCGCCTGCTTCACAAGACTCGGACGCCACAGAACGTCAGGATACTTCGAGAGAAACTGGAGAGGAGGAAGAAGGAGGAGAGAGCGACACTTCTAGTCTCCAAGTGGAGGAGACGAGTGTAATAACAAATGGGGAGCTCTCAGAGGAGGAGGAGGATGTGTTGGTCTGTAAAAGCATCCTACCGTCGTCCGTGTTGGACCAGGCGAGTGTGATAGCGGAGCGCTTCATCAGCAGCTTGTCCAGACGGAGCAGTCTGGTTTCAGAGGACCTGGGTTCCCTCGCCTGCCCCTCACCCTCGGCAGACAATGAGGTCTTCAAAAGTCCCTCTGCCTGCATAGACTTGGAGAAACAAACACAAATGTTTGACAGCTCCACTCCAGATTCTCAGGCAACCTCAGAGGCACACCGGTCTACACCCGCACACGGTCCTGCACTGAACGTCTTCACTGAAGGAGAACGGAGGTCCACGCTTTCCAAACAAGATCGCCTCCTCATCCACAAGATCAGGAGATACTACGAGCATGCAGAAGACCAGGATGCAGCTTTCAGCATCAAGCGCAGGGAAAGCCTCTCCTATATCCCAGCAGGTCTGGTGAGACACCTGAGCCAACAGCTGAACAGCGTTCCTCAGGAGAAGGCCGTTCCAGTCCACAAGAAAGTCTTATCTAGGAACCGACCCACTTCCTGGTCTGTTTTTGACCTTCCTGGACTAGAAAAGAGTCGAAACACTGAAATTTGTCGGAAAAGTGAAACACAGAAAGAAGTGGAAGTCAAGGCTAGATCTCAGAGCATCTCTGAAGCCTCAGCCACAGAAGAAGAGTTCAGACCCTCATCAGACATGCTCAAGGTCTGGCAAGACATGGAAATGGAGGAGGAGAGCCAGGAAGTCCAACAGCCTGAAGAGGAGGAAGTCGATGATATGAAATTAGAAGCAGCAAGAGACACAAGCCTAGACTCTCTAGATAATGAAACTGATGAGCAACCACAGCATAATTTAGAAGAGCATGAATTATGCACTGCCTCAGACAGCTCCTCAGTCTCATCGCCCGCCACAACTTCTCGACCCACAGAGGTGGAATCTGGTCAAGAGTCTAAACCAAGTAAGACTTTTGTGACACAAGAAAATAACCATGTCTGCCACGAGCAGCTACCAAAGAGCATTAGCTTCCGGACGAGTATGGACGAGGACCAGATCCTGCAAGACATGGGAAAGATGAAAAACAAGGTGTTCCAACTGGCTCGTCAGTACAGCCAGCGCATCAAGAACAACAGACCTATGGTCTGGCAAAGGAACCGAGATACAGCGAATCAACAGAGCTTCAAGAACATTTCTACTGTCCATGAGGAGAGGATGCAGCTGAGGAAGAAAGGTACATAAGCAGCTGTTGATCCCTGTATTATTTATCACATGTAATCATGTATGGATAAAACTGAAAAGAATTCTGTGTTTTGTTTTGTTTTCTCTCTATGAATGCAGGCAAACACAACCTGAGATTGCCCTTGATTGCGTGCGATCAGATGGTCATCCATGAAGTGCGCTCCCCAAGTCCAGTCCAGACTCCCAACTCTTGTTCCAGCTCTCCGAGCACAGTCACCGGCCCACAAAGCCCACAAGCAGACACTTTCCACTGGCCCCACGTGCAGGAGCTGCGCTCCAAATACACATCGCCCTCAAAAATAACCCATAGCTGCACAGACGGGATGTTGGAGTCCTGCAGGAACGTGTGCAATGGCTGCTCACACAAGTACAGTAGCTCCTCAGACCTTCACAAAGATCTGTCGGACTTTCCGAAGACACATTCTGAAAGTTGTCCTGTAGTCGAGGGCAGGCCCCCGCTTCAGCCCCTGCTGTGCAGGTGGAACTCTTTGGACCACATGCTCGGGTCTCTTCCTCTCCATGAGGTACAGAACCTTCAGGAACCCATGAGGACCAACCTCCACGAAGGGGACCGTCTCACCCAGGATGACATGGACTGTGCAGAAAAGTGTGACATCCTGAGTTCAGGGAAGATGTCGGAAAGTAATCTAGTGAAAAGCTTACGGGAGAAGTTCCAGAGCTTAAGCACAGGCTCGTGAACATTTCAGGACCTCTCACCAAAAACAATGCAACTTGTTGTCTGCACAATGTTTTTTTGTACTGGGGACATTTATCGATGATTTGTGTTGTTGTCAATCTGAAAGGGATTTTATGGTCAGTGGTTAGTTTTATCTTTTATGAGAGGGAAGTGAATTATCTTTAAAAAAGAAAAAAGGTTTATTGCATTGTTTGGACATCGGGTATTTGCCTGCACTGTACGATAAAAGGTTAATGTAAAAGAAAATTGTACATATTCTCCTGTATCAGTTAAAGATCCAGGTCCTACTTTTCTTCAATTGTATGCATCTTTTTTTGGGGGTCCCACCCACTGATGGTGATTATTGCTATAGTTGTTATAGCCCTACTGTTGTTAAGCTGTTAAGCATGTAAACCATCAGCTGGTGAAAAGGAGCTGACATTTATCCATGTGAATGCTTTTGTCTCTGACTGAATGCCAAAGAGTTTTCTTTTTTTTTTAACACTTGTACACTTTTTAATGCATGTGGTCACAGCAGTAACTGCTCCCCCTCCACATTCACTGTAGCTGCTTCTGAAACTGTCGGCACATACTGTATCTGTATCACAGGAGCTTTATTTTTCCTCAACACGTTGTACATTTTTCCTCAAACATTATTTATGAACCTGTATATTTTGGTAAGATCAGCCTCGTGTAAATACTGACAGATATCAACCTTTTTTTTTTATTTTCACTTGCAGAAAATATTGTTGCATACTTGAAGTTTCCCGTATTTTCAATAAAAACAGAAATGTTCAAATGTCCATGGGTGTTTTGGGGTTTCTTTTAACCTGCCATAGCGGCTCATACTAGTATCCTTTTGCACTGTAGCTGAAGTGAGTCAGTGTAGTTAGATGTACAACTAAATGGTTAAATAATTATACTTCATATTTATATAATAGCAGCTTTTATCAGAAAATCACAGCTGTAAATAAGCAAATGAATTATGGCTGAGTTCCATTTAGCTTCCTCACTTTTAAGGGTGGGTGCTGTTTCTTTATCCTAACTTAGGTGAACTAAACACAGCCATTAATATTGATATCAGTAACACCTGTGCTATTATTGTCTCTGTGGTCATCACATAATGGCGATGCAATATCATAAATGTCAAATTTTTTGTCTCAAAATTGCTAGAAAAAATGAGTACATTCAAGTTCTTCGTTTATATTTGGATGATATTTCACTGTAACTCATTTAAAATCTATAATACAGTTAAAACTGAACAAATAAAACCTGTTTTTGTCACGTGATCCCAAAGTTGATTGATGATAGATTGAATAAATCGCTTTCATTTGTTATCAGGAAGAGGTTTTAAACAGGAAGTGGCAGCGTTATTATGTTTGTCTTGATTAATAAGTGTTTGCTACGTTTTATTGAACACGAGCTCAGCCTTTGAGCCTCGGGTTAGTTCGTGTGTCTTCACGGAGCTTGTGCTCGTGTTTTGTCAAGTCATCCTCACACACGTGGGTAAGCAGCGGAAGTCAAGTTCCCTTCAGAATAAAAGCATGCGTGCTCTAAACTCTGAGAGGTTTTATTTTGGACCACTGACTAGACATGCCATCCTGTCTGTGTCTGTGTGATCGCTGACTTGACGCTGATGTGTAATATCAGGCGGAGAAGTGGATATAACGCGCAGTCAGAGTCGCGCAGTCGAACCGCATGCGAAGAGCTTTTTTCTGTGTGAAAGACAAAAAACAACAACAACAACACTCTTTAATTCTCTCCTCGCTGGATTAGAATAAAAAATCCTCACTGTGCCATTTTTGTTTTTTTGATTTCTTTCCTGTTTAATGAAGAATGGGTTGCGCAATATCAGGTCTGGCCGCAAAAACGGACTTGGGAGAGAGGAATAAAGGAGAAGATGCTGCTGCCGATGGTGCTGATGCTGCTGCTCTTCATCCCAGCGAGGAGCAGATCCTGATGATCAAAGAGTCGTGGAAAGTTATCCGGGACGACATAGCTAAAGCTGGGATTATCATGTTCGTCAGGTGAGATGTTTTTTTTCTTCTGCATATCACAAAACTAAAAACTCAGTGATGCTCTGATGTCGTGACAAAATATTCCCATTAATGTAGAAGACGTGTAATACAATTTAATGTGTAAAATATGGAAAATCCTGAATGTATATACAGTATCATTACTGTTCAAATCAGTTTAACGTCATTGATAAAACAATAACGCAGCAGACATTTGAAAATGAAACAAAAATAGGGGCACAAAAAAGGCAAATGTGGCATAATCTGTGTTTAATCTGGATCACATCATTCAGCAAAAGTGTCAAAACACTGACGTCTCAGTGCAACGTTGGTAATCCGCTGTGTCCTGACCTGTTGGCCCAAGACAAACAGGTCTGCTGGTGAAGGTCCTGCAGGTCCACAGTGATGATAACACGGTGTCTGACCTCAACAACGTCCCTCTGCTCTGCCCTCTGACCCTCAGCTGTTCACTGGAGGCTCAGAGCAGAATACCCCTCCTCCTCCTCCTCCTCCTCCTCCTGCTCTCCCTGTCTTATCACTTCATATCACATCCTAACAGCATTAAATGATTGCACACAGCTCTGTCATTATACCATACCACTAAAGACATTAAGCCATCAGGCAAATGCATTTTTATCAATTAAGTTGATGACCTCGCATCTGGGTAAACATCTTTGGCCCTTTGGCTGTGAAAACAAATCAAACAATGTGGTGATGAAGGCTGGCAGACACCAAGGCTGCTACTGCTGCTGCCGCTGGGTGTAGAATTCAGATTTAACTCTTTATACGTACTGTATCCCCCATAAAGTGCCCCATGTGTGACCTCAGTCATGTAAGGACTTGACCTTGTAAGCCCAGAAAACGTGGGGCCTTTTTTTCCATTAACTGCTCATTGTCCGTTTAATAGAGCCTCGTTTTTTGCCATGGGTTGTGTTGTTGTTAATAGAATATGTAATAGAATACGTCTATAGACTCTGTTAATGAGGGACACATACAATCTCTCAACTGTGCCAATTAAAATTCCACTTGAGCTATATAGGGTGTTACATTGTCTGCATGGGTTATGCATGCGTGCACACAAAGGTACACACAATGGTCTCTGTGTGTGTGTGTGTGTGTAGTGTTGTTGCTGCTACAGAGTTTTCACAGTGACAAAGATGTGGATTAAAAAAACAAAACAAGAGCAGACGATTTTGCAATTTCCCTCAAGCTGGTGTTTGAGCAGCGGGAGCAAAAAAAGTGAGGTAGCAAATTTCACACTTATTTTCGCCCGCAGTCATTTCGCTGGGATAGTCAGACACAGAGTCGTCACAAAAGGGGAAAACAGAACAATCGATCACACCGGCGTAAAAACACAATAGAGTAACGATGTTCCATTCAAGTCAAACAAAAACATATCCAATCAATGACGCTATCTGTCTGTCTGTCCATCTATCTATCTATCTATCTACCTACCTATCCAACCAGCTACCTAACAATTGACCAACCTACCTAACAACCGACCTATCACCTGTCTGTCTGTCTCTCTGTCTGTCTGTCTGTAGATACATTGATAGTAAAGTCTGACTCACAGCCTGACAGATGTAAAAAGGATGATTGAGATTAGTCCAGTGTTGTTCACAATAATTATGATATTATATACGTATACAGTATATATCAATATCAGGTCCATTACAGTAATGGTTCCTGTTCAAACCAAATTAAGTTCAAATTACAAAGCTACACACTCATTACGTTCTAACCACATCCTTTGATGTCCCGCCATAATCACTTTTTCCCTCCGACACTGGCATCTGCCAGAAAAGGCAGAATTACCATAAAGCTCTTCATCGTCTTGTGGAGAGCTCACATCCAGAGGAGGTAATTAACTATAGTATTTATTCATTCCTGCAACACAAACTAGTCATAAGAAGCCCAGCTGGAGACTGATTGGACGGCGGCTCGCTTAAAACTGCGGCGGAGGGAATTGATTGGGGTTGAATCAGAGGAGGAAACCCACTCATGGAGGCAGTGGCTTCATTTCAACTGAGACTGTGTCCCGGCTGTGACGGGGCAGCGCGGCTCATCAGCTCCAGGTGGAAATCCTGACTCACGCTCTTCATCGTGGAGCCTGTCGCTGATTGCGGAAGCAGGGTTATGATGACAAGAAGAATCAGAATCAGTGTGAGACTCTGATCACTAATGTTAACAAGAATCAGTGGCTGTGAAGGAAACTCTTGGTTGGGAAACAGGTGTGGGGGGGGGGGTTGTTGTTTGGTGTGGGAATGATATGTGACAGGCTGCTCTGTGCTCTTGTCACCACGGTAACAGGTTGTTTGAGACGCACCCCGAGTGCAAGGACGTCTTCTTCCTGTTCCGACATGTGGAGGACCTGGAGAAGCTGCGGACCAGCCGAGAACTCAGGGCTCACGGTCTACGGTCAGTCATTAACTCTGTATTTCACGCACCTTCTGGTCGCTGGCACAGATCTGTGCCGCAGGTGCACCCATGGTAATTTACCATGGGGATAAAACACAACTCCTTATATGGACATCCTAGGGGGGGGTGTTTATAGGTCACATATTCAGGCTTTAATTGCTATTGTTGAGTCAAATTTATGATTAATTTTATAATGCATTTTCACTAGTGATATAAAGTAGCGATAATTGTGCCGAAGTCACAAAATAGAGCGTTTTTTTCGTTTGTTTTTGTTCATAAAAACGAGTCAAGTGAAAAGGGATAATATTGCACATTTTTATAGTCTCAGTATAGACTGTAAATTTTAACATAGTAATGGAAAAAAGCAGCCAAATAGGTTTTGCTGCTGCCTTTTAAACCAGTGGAAAAAACAACAACACAGAATAAAGCCATGTTTACAGATGGTTCAGATCAAACCCCCTCACTATATCAGTCTGACGTTGCCTCACACGTCATCGCAGACACAGCTTTGCCGCACGCATCGCAGGCACTTCTGTCGTTTCCCATGGTGCACCACTCCTCGCCGCGTTGCTCCTCTGTGTCGATTACAGCCCGAGGACCTGAGGGATCAGAGGCGAGTGTGGCAGCGCGGTGGCGACGGCGACGGCGACGCCTCCCAGTGTGAACCGGCTGCTCTCGAATTCAGCGCCGAGGCCAAATGGCCCTTCAGCTGCACACTCAGAGACACGAGTGCACAGAGAGCACAGGGAGGCGAAGCAACTCTAACCCTGTGTTCCATGATTCATCACACACACACACACACACACACACAGGAGGACAAATGTTTTGTACACTATCAGTTTTTCATCAAGTGTGCGTGAGATTGACATTTCATGTATGTTTTTCCAAATGTGAATCTGTAAGTTAGACTATGCAGTAGAGGTTGACCGACTGATATATCGGTATATATAGCATTTTTTTAATCGGCATCGGTATTGAATACTGCTGTCACGTGTGAAGGTCACCCCAAGCCAGAAGTTATGGAAAAGCCTTCAACAATCCTGGGAGAAAACAAAGGCTTAAATTTAGAGAAGGAACATTATTCAAATCGAAGTTGGTCTTATAATCGTTGTCCGTTCCTGAGCCTGATACAAATAAAAAATGCGCAATATAGAGTGCTTTAATATCCTTTTTTTCAGCACAACCTATAAGCAATCAGATGAAAGATATATTTTTACATATGAATTTTGACTTGACTTTTTTGGATGATTTTCGACGACATACTATACTATGACTTTTTTGACCGATTTTCGACGACATACTATACTATGACTTTTTTGACCGATTTTGGACGACATACTATACTATGACTTTTTTGACCGATTTTGGACGACATACTATGACTTTTTTGACCGATTTTCGACGACATACTATACTATGACTTTTTTGACCGATTTTCAACGACATACTAACCTATGACTTTTTTGACAGATTTTGGACAACATACGATACTATGACTTTTTTGACCGATTTTCAACGACATACTAACCTATGACTTTTTTGACAGATTTTGGACAACATACTATACTATGACGTTTTTGACCGATTTTCGACGACATACTATACTATGACTTTTTTGACCGATTTTCGACAACATACTAACCTATGACTTTTTTGGATGATTTTGGACGACATACTATACTATGACTTTTTTGACCCATTTTCAACGACATACTATACTATGACTTTTTTGACCGATTTTCAACAACATACTATGCTATGACTTTTTTGACCGATTTTGGATGACATACTATACTATGACTTTTTTGACCGATTTTCGACGACATACTATACTATGACTTTTTGACCGGTTTTCAACGACATACTATAATATGACATTTTGACCGATTTTCAACGACATATTATGCACGACATACTATACTATGACTTTTTTCACCGATTTTGGACGACATACTATACTATGACTTTTTTGGCCAATTTTGGACGACATACTATACTATGACTTTTTTGACCGATTTTCGACGACATACTATGCTACGACTTTTTTGACCGATTTTGGACGACATACTATGCTACGACTTTTTTGACCGATTTTCAACGACATACTAACCTATGACTTTTTTGACAGATTTTGGACAACATACTATACTATGACGTTTTTGACCGGTTTTTGACCGATTTTCAACGACATACTAACCTATGACTTTTTTGACAGATTTTGGACAACATACGATACTATGACTTTTTTGACCGATTTTCGACGACATACTATACTATGACTTTTTTGACCGATTTTCGACGACATACTATACTATGACGTTTTTGACCGATTTTCGACGACATACTATACTATGACTTTTTTGACCGATTTTCGACAACATACTAACCTATGACTTTTTTGGATGATTTTGGACGACATACTATACTATGACTTTTTTGACCGATTTTCAACGACATACTATGCTATGACTTTTTTGACCGATTTTGGACGACATACTATACTATGACTTTTTTGACCCATTTTCAACGACATACTATACTATGACTTTTTTGACCGATTTTCAACAACATACTATGCTATGACTTTTTTGACCGATTTTGGATGACATACTATACTATGACTTTTTTGACCGATTTTCGACGACATACTATACTATGACTTTTTGACCGGTTTTCAACGACATACTATAATATGACATTTTGACCGATTTTCAACGACATATTATGCACGACATACTATACTATGACTTTTTTCACCGATTTTGGACGACATACTATACTATGACTTTTTTGGCCAATTTTGGACGACATACTATACTATGACTTTTTTGACCGATTTTCGACGACATACTATGCTACGACTTTTTTGACCGATTTTGGACGACATACTATGCTACGACTTTTTTGACCGATTTTCAACGACATACTAACCTATGACTTTTTTGACAGATTTTGGACAACATACTATACTATGACGTTTTTGACCGGTTTTTGACCGATTTTCGACGACATACTATACTATGACTTTTTTGACAGATTTTGGACGACATACTATACTATGACGTTTTTGACCGATTTTCGACGACATACTATACTATGACTTTTTTGACCGATTTTCGACGACATACTATACTATGACTTTTTTGACCGATTTTCGACGACATACTAACCTATGACTTTTTTGACCGATTTTCGACGACATACTATACTATGACTTTTTTGACCGATTTTCGACGACATACTATACTATGACTTTTTTGACCCATTTTCGACGACATACTATACTATGACTTTTTTGACCCATTTTCAACGACATACTATACTATGACTTTTTTGACCCATTTTCAACAACATACTATGCTATGACTTTTTTGACCGATTTTCGACGACATACTAAACTATGACTTTTTTGACCGATTTTGGATGACATACTATATACTATGACCTTTTTTTACCGATTTCGACGACATACTAACCTATGACTTTATAGGATGATTTTGGACGACATACTATACTATGACTTTTTTGACCGATTTTCGACGACATACTTTACTATGACGTTTTTGACAGTTTTGGGGGTGGAGTGGCTCAGTGGTTAAGACCCTACTCTGTGTGCGAAAGACATCATGGTCGCAAGTTCGATTCCACCCCTGGCTGATTGTACTCAATTCCATTGTAAGTCGCTTTGGATAAAAGCGTCTGCTAAATGACATGTAATGTAATTTTGGACGACATACTATACTATGACTTTTTTAACCGATTTTCGACGAGGTACTAACCTATGACTTTTTTGACCGATTTTGGACGACATACTATACTATGACTTTTTTGACCGATTTTCGACGGCATACTATACTATGACGTTTTTGACCGATTTTCGATGACATACTATACTATGACTTTTTTGACTGATTTTGGATGACATACTATAGTATGACTTTTTTGACCGATTTTCGACGACATACTATACTATGACAATTTTGACCGATTTTCAACAACATACTATACTATGACTTTTTGACCGATTTTCAACGACATACTATAATATGACATTTTTAGGTTATTTTGCACGACATACTATACTATGACTTTTTTGGCCGATTTTGGATGACATAATATACTATGACTTTTTTGACTGATTTTGGATGACATACTATACTGTGACTTTTTTAACCGATTTTCGACGACATACTATACTATGACGTTTTTGACCGATTTTGGATGACATACTATACTATGACTTTTTTGACTAATTTTGGATGACATACTATACTATGACTTTTTTGACCGATTTTCGACGACATACTATACTATGACTTTTTTGACCGATTTTCGACGACATACTATACTATGACAATTTTGACCGATTTTCAACAACATACTAAACTATGACTTTTTGACCGATTTTCAACGACATACTATAATATGACATTTTTAGGTTATTTTGCACGACATACTATACTATGACTTTTTTCACAGATTTTGGACGACATACTATACTATGACTTTTTTGGCCAATTTTGGACGACATACTATACTATGACTTTTTTGACCGATTTTCGACGACATACTATGCTATGACTTTTTTGACCGATTTTCAATGACATACTAACCTATGACTTTTTTGACAGATTTTGGACCACATACTATACTATGACGTTTTTGACCGATTTTCGACGACATACTATACTATGACTTTTTTGACAGATTTTGGACGACATACTATACTATGACGTTTTTGACCGATTTTCGACGACATACTATACTATGACTTTTTTGACCGATTTTCGACGACATACTATACTATGACTTTTTTGACCGATTTTCGACGACATACTAACCTATGACTTTTTTGACCGATTTTCGACGACATACTAACCTATGACTTTTTTGGATGATTTTGGACGACATACTATACTATGACTTTTTTGACCGATTGTCAACGACATACTATGCTATGACTTTTTTGACCGATTTTGGACGACATACTATACTATGACTTTTTTGACCCATTTTTAACGACATACTATACTATGACGATTTTGACCGATTTTGAACGACATACTATACTATGACTTTTTTGACCGATTTTCAACGACATACTATGCCATGACTTTTTTGACCGATTTTGGACGACATACTATACTATGACTTTTTTGACCGATTTTGGACGACATGCTATACTATGACTTTTTTGACCGATTTTGGACGACATACTATACTATGACATTTTTAGGTTATTTTGCACGACATACTTTATACTATGACTTTTTTGACCGATTTAGAACGACATACTATACTATGACGTTTTTGACCGATTTTGGACGACATACTATACTATGACTTTTTCGACCGATTTTGGACGACATACTATACTATGACGTTTTTGACCGATTTTGGACGACATACTATACTATGACTTTTTCGACCGTTTTTGGACGACATACTATACTATGACTTTTTTGGCCGATTTCGGATGAAATACTATACTATGACTTTTCTGGCCGATTTTCGATGACATACTATACTATGACTTTATTAGGTGATTTTGGATGACATACTATACTATGAGTTTTTTGACCGATTTTTGACGGCATACTATACTATGACTTTTTTGAATGATTTTCGATGACATACTATGCTATGACTTTTTTGACCGATTTTGGACAACATACTATACTATGACTTTTTTGGGTCATTTTGCACGACATACTATACTATGACTTTTTTGGGTCATTTTGCACGACATACTATACTATGACTTTTTCGACCGATTTTTAACGGCATACTATACTATGACGTTTTTGACCGATTTTGGACGACATACTATACTATGACTTTTTTGAATGATTTTCGATGACATACTATGCTATGACTTTTTTGACCGATTTTGGACGACATACTATACTATGATTTTTTTGGGTCATTTTGCACGACATACTATACTATGACGTTTTTGACCGATTTTGGACGACATACTATACTATGACATTTTTGACCGATTTTCGATGACATACTATACTATGACAATTTTGACCGATTTTCAAAGACATACTATAATATGACATTTTTAGGTTATTTTGCAGGACATACTATACTACGACTTTTTTGACCGATTTTGGACGACATACTATACTATGACTTTTTTGACCGATTTTGAACGACATACTATACTATGACTTTTTTCACCGATTTTCGACGACATACTATACTATGACGATTTTGACCGATTTTGAACGACATACTATACTATGACTTTTTTGACCGATTTTCAACGACATACTATGCCATGACTTTTTTGACCGATTTTGGACGACATACTATACTATGACTTTTTTGACCGATTTTGGACGACATGCTATACTATGACTTTTTTGACCGATTTTGGACGACATACTATACTATGACATTTTTAGGTTATTTTGCACGACATACTTTATACTATGACTTTTTTGACCGATTTAGAACGACATACTATACTATGACGTTTTTGACCGATTTAGAACGACATACTATACTATGACTTTTTCGACCGATTTTGGACGACATACTATACTATGACTTTTTTGGCCGATTTTGGATGAAATACTATACTATGACGTTTTTGACCGATTTTGGACGACATACTATACTATGACTTTTTCGACCGATTTTGGACGACATACTATACTATGACTTTTTCGACCGATTTTGGACGACATACTATACTATGACTTTTTTGGCCGATTTCGGATGAAATACTATACTATGACTTTTTTGGCCGATTTTCGATGACATACTATACTATGACTTTATTAGGTGATTTTGGATGACATACTATACTATAAGTTTTTTGACCGATTTTTGACGGCATACTATACTATGACTTTTTTGGGTCATTTTGCACGACATACTATACTATGACTTTTTTTGGTCATTTTGCACGACATACTATACTATGACTTTTTCGACCGATTTTTAACGGCATACTATACTATGACGTTTTTGACCGATTTTGGACGACATACTATACTATGACTTTTTGGAATGATTTTCGATGACATACTATGCTATGACTTTTTTGACCCATTTTGGACGACATACTATACTATGACTTTTTTGGGTCATTTTGCACGACATACTATACTATGACTTTTTCGACCGATTTTGAACGACATACTATACTATGACGTTTTTGACCGATTTTGGACGACATACTATACTATGACTTTTTTGACCGATTTTGGACGACATACTATACTATGACGTTTTTGACCGATTTTCGATGACATACTATACTATGACAATTTTGACCGATTTTCAAAGACATACTATAATATGACATTTTTAGGTTATTTTGCACGACATACTATACTATGACTTTTTTGACCGATTTTGAACGACATACTATACTATGACTTTTTTCACCGATTTTGGACGACATACTATACTATGACTTTTTTGGCCGATTTTGGACGACAAACTATACTATGACTTTTTTCACCGATTTTTGACGGCATACTATACTATGACTTTTTTCACTGATTTTTGACGGCATACTATACTATGACTTTTTTGACCGATTTTCAATGACATACTATAATATGACTTTTTTGACCGATTTTTGACGACATACTATACTATCACTTTTTTAGGTCATTTTGGACGACATACTATAATGTGACATTTTTGACTGATTTTGGACGACATACTATACTATGACTTTTTTTGGGTGATTTTGGACGTCATAGTATAGTATGTCATCGAAAATCCGTCAAAAAAGTCATAGTATAGTATGTCGTCGAAAATCGGTCAAAAAAGTCATAGTATAGTATGTCGTCGAAAATTACCTAAAAAAGTCATTGTATAGTATGTCGTCCAAAAGGGGTTAAAAAAGTCATAGTATAGTATGTCGTCCAAAATCGGTCAAAAAAGTCATAGTATAGTATGTCGTGCAAAATCGGTTAAAAAAGTCATAGTATGTCGTGCAAAATCGGTTAAAAAAGTCATAGTATGTCGTGCAAAATCGGTTAAAAAAGTCATAGTATGTCGTGCAAAATCGGTTAAAAAAGTCATAGTATGTCGTGCAGAATGACCTAAAAAAGTCATAGTATAGTATGTCGTCCAAAATCGGTCAAAAACGTCATAGTATAGTATGTCGTCGAAAATTACCTAAAAAAGTCATTGTATAGTATGTCTTCCAAAATCGGTCAAAAAAGTCATAGTATAGTATGTCGTCGAAAATCCGTCAAAAAAGTCATAGTATAGTATGTCGTCGAAAATCGGTCAAAAACGTCATAGTATAGTATGTCATCGAAAATCCGTCAAAAAAGTCATAGTATAGTATGTCGTCGAAAATCGGTCAAAAACGTCATAGTATAGTATGTCATCGAAAATCCGTCAAAAAAGTCATAGGAAAGTATGTCGTCCAAAATCGGTTAAAAACATCATAGTATAGTATGTTGTGCAAAGTGACCTAAAAAAGTCATATTATAGTATGTCGTGCAAAATGACCTAAAAAAGTCATATTATAGTATGTCGTCCAAAATCGGTCAAAAAAGTCATAGTATAGTATGTCGTCGAAAATTACCTAAAAAAGTCATTGTATAGTATGTCGTCGAAAATCATCCAAAAAAGTCATAGTATAGTGTGTCGTCGAAAATCATCCAAAAAAGTCATAGTATAGTGTGTCGTCGAAAATCGGTCAAAAAAGTCATAGTATAGTATGTCGTCGAAAATCGGTCAAAAACGTCATAGTATAGTATGTCATCGAAAATCCGTCAAAAAAGTCATAGTATAGTATGTCGTCGAAAATCAGTTAAAAAAGTCATATATAGTATGTCGTGCAAAATGACCTAAAAAAGTCATATTATAGTATGTCGTCCAAAATCAGTCAAAAAAGTCATAGGATAGTATGTCGTCCAAAATCGGTCAAAAAAGTCATAGTATAGTATGTCGTCGAAAATCGGTCAAAAACGTCATAGTATAGTATGTCATCGAAAATCCGTCAAAAAAGTCATAGGATAGTATGTCGTCCAAAATCGGTTAAAAACATCATAGTATAGTATGTTGTGCAAAGTGACCTAAAAAAGTCATATTATAGTATGTCGTGCAAAATGACCTAAAAAAGTCATATTATAGTATGTCGTCCAAAATCGGTCAAAAAAGTCATAGTATAGTATGTCGTCGAAAATTACCTAAAAAAGTCATTGTATAGTATGTCGTCGAAAATCATCCAAAAAAGTCATAGTATAGTGTGTCGTCGAAAATCATCCAAAAAAGTCATAGTATAGTGTGTCGTCGAAAATCGGTCAAAAAAGTCATAGTATAGTATTTCATCCAAAATCAGTCAAAAAAGTCATAGGATAGTATGTCGTCCAAAATCGGTCAAAAAAGTCATAGTATAGTATGTCGTCGAAAATCGGTAAAAAAAGTCACAGTATAGTATGTCGTCCAAAATCGGTTAAAAACATCATAGTATAGTATGTCGTGCAAAGTGACCTAAAAAAGTCATATTATAGTATGTCATCGAAAATCCGTCAAAAAAGTCATAGGATAGTATGTCGTCCAAAATCGGTTAAAAACATCATAGTATAGTATGTTGTGCAAAGTGACCTAAAAAAGTCATAGTATAGTGTGTCGTCGAAAATCATCCAAAAAAGTCATAGTATAGTGTGTCGTCGAAAATCGGTCAAAAAAGTCATAGTATAGTATTTCATCCAAAATCAGTCAAAAAAGTCATAGGATAGTATGTCGTCCAAAATCGGTCAAAAAAGTCATAGTATAGTATGTCGTCGAAAATCGGTAAAAAAAGTCACAGTATAGTATGTCGTTCAAAATCGGTCAAAAAAATCATAGGATAGTATGTCGTCCAAAATCTGTCAAAAAAGTCATAGGATAGTATGTCGTCCAAAATCGGTCAAAAAAGTCATAGTATAGTATGTCGTCGAAAATCGGTAAAAAAAGTCACAGTATAGTATGTCGTCCAAAATCGGTTAAAAACATCATAGTATAGTATGTCGTGCAAAGTGACCTAAAAACGTCATAGTATAGTATGTCATCGAAAATCCGTCAAAAAAGTCATAGGATAGTATGTCGTCCAAAATCGGTTAAAAACATCATAGTATAGTATGTTGTGCAAAGTGACCTAAAAAAGTCATATTATAGTATGTCGTGCAAAATGACCTAAAAAAGTCATATTATAGTATGTCGTCCAAAATCGGTCAAAAAAGTCATAGTATAGTATGTCGTCGAAAATTACCTAAAAAAGTCATTGTATAGTATGTCGTCGAAAATCATCCAAAAAAGTCATAGTATAGTGTGTCGTCGAAAATCATCCAAAAAAGTCATAGTATAGTGTGTCGTCGAAAATCGGTCAAAAAAGTCATAGTATAGTATTTCATCCAAAATCAGTCAAAAAAGTCATAGGATAGTATGTCGTCCAAAATCGGTCAAAAAAGTCATAGTATAGTATGTCGTCCAAAATCGGTCAAAAAAGTCATAGTATAGTATGTCGTCGAAAATCGGTAAAAAAAGTCACAGTATAGTATGTCGTCCAAAATCGGTCAAAAAAGTCATATTATAGTATGTCGTCCAAAATCAGTCAAAAAAGTCATAGGATAGTATGTCGTCCAAAATCGGTCAAAAAAGTCATAGTATAGTATGTCGTCGAAAATCGGTCAAAAACGTCATAGTATAGTATGTCATCGAAAATCCGTCAAAAAAGTCATAGGATAGTATGTCGTCCAAAATCGGTTAAAAACATCATAGTATAGTATGTTGTGCAAAGTGACCTAAAAAAGTCATATTATAGTATGTCGTGCAAAATGACCTAAAAAAGTCATATTATAGTATGTCGTCCAAAATCGGTCAAAAAAGTCATAGTATAGTATGTCGTCGAAAATTACCTAAAAAAGTCATTGTATAGTATGTCGTCGAAAATCATCCAAAAAAGTCATAGTATAGTGTGTCGTCGAAAATCATCCAAAAAAGTCATAGTATAGTGTGTCGTCGAAAATCGGTCAAAAAAGTCATAGTATAGTATTTCATCCAAAATCAGTCAAAAAAGTCATAGGATAGTATGTCGTCCAAAATCGGTCAAAAAAGTCATAGTATAGTATGTCGTCGAAAATCGGTAAAAAAAGTCATAGTATAGTATGTCGTCGAAAATCGGTAAAAAAAGTCACAGTATAGTATGTCGTCCAAAATCGGTCAAAAAAGTCATATTATAGTATGTCGTCCAAAATCAGTCAAAAAAGTCATAGGATAGTATGTCGTCCAAAATCGGTCAAAAAAGTCATAGTATAGTATGTCGTCGAAAATCGGTCAAAAACGTCATAGTATAGTATGTCATCGAAAATCCGTCAAAAAAGTCATAGGATAGTATGTCGTCCAAAATCGGTTAAAAACATCATAGTATAGTATGTTGTGCAAAGTGACCTAAAAAAGTCATATTATAGTATGTCGTGCAAAATGACCTAAAAAAGTCATATTATAGTATGTCGTCCAAAATCGGTCAAAAAAGTCATAGTATAGTATGTCGTCGAAAATTACCTAAAAAAGTCATTGTATAGTATGTCGTCGAAAATCATCCAAAAAAGTCATAGTATAGTGTGTCGTCGAAAATCATCCAAAAAAGTCATAGTATAGTGTGTCGTCGAAAATCGGTCAAAAAAGTCATAGTATAGTATTTCATCCAAAATCAGTCAAAAAAGTCATAGGATAGTATGTCGTCCAAAATCGGTCAAAAAAGTCATAGTATAGTATGTCGTCGAAAATCGGTAAAAAAAGTCACAGTATAGTATGTCGTTCAAAATCGGTCAAAAAAATCATAGGATAGTATGTCGTCCAAAATCTGTCAAAAAAGTCATAGGATAGTATGTCGTCCAAAATCGGTTAAAAACATCATAGTATAGTATGTCGTGCAAAGTGACCTAAAAAAGTCATATTATAGTATGTCGTCCAAAATCGGTCAAAAAAGTCATAATATAGTATGTCGTCGAAAATTACCTAAAAAAGTCATTGTATATAGTATGTCCTCCAAAATCGGTTAAAAAAGTCATAGTATAGTATGTCGTCCAAAATCGGTTAAAAAAGTCATAGTATAGTATGTCGTCCAAAATCGGTCAAAAAAGTCATTGTATAGTATGTCGTCCAAAATCGGTCAAAAAAGTCATGGTATAGTATGTCGTCGAAAATCGGTCAAAAAGTCATAGTATAGTATGTCGTCGAAAATCGGTCAAAAACGTCATAGTATAGTATGTCATCGAAAATCCGTCAAGAAAGTCATAGTATAGTATGTCGTCGAAAATCCATCAAAAAAGTCATAGTATAGTATGTCGTCCAAAATCAGAAAAAAAGTCATAGTATAGTATGTCGTGCAGAATGACCTAAAAAAGTCATAGTATAGTATGTCGTGCAGAATGACCCAAAAAAGTCATAGTATAGTATGTCGTCGAAAATTGGTCAAAAAAGTCACAGTATAGTATGTCGTCCAAAATCTGTCAAAAAAATCATAGGATAGTATGTCGTCCAAAATTGGTCAAAAAAGTCATAGGATAGAATGTCGTCCAAAATCGGTTAAAAACATCATAGTATAGTATGTTGTGCAAAGTGACCTAAATAAGTCATATTATAGTATGTCGTCCAAAATCGGTCAAAAAAGTCATAGTATAGTATGTCGTCCAAAATCTGTCAAAAAAATCATAGGATAGTATGTCGTCCAAAATCTGTTAAAAACATCATAGCATAGTATGTCGTCCAAAATCGGTTAAAAACATCATAGTATAGTATGTCGTGCAAAGTGACCTAAAAAAGTCATATTATAGTATGTCGTCCAAAATCGGTCAAAAAAGTCATAGTATAATGTCGTCCAAAATCGGTCAAAAAAATCATAGGAAAGTATGTCGTCCAAAATCGGTTAAAAACGTCATAGTATAGTATGTCGTCGAAAATTACCTAAAAACGTCATAGTATAGTATGTCTTCCAAAATCGGTCAAAAAAGTCATAGTATAGTATGTCATCGAAAATCCGTCAAAAAAGTCATAGTATAGTATGTCGTCCAAATTCACCCAAAAAAAAAGTATATAGTATGTCATCGAAAATTTTGGATACTTAAACATACTAAACAATACTAAATATAACTGTGTCCCATTTAAGGGACTGGACCCTAAGGAGTGTGGAGTTGTTGGCCGGACAGCGCAGCGATGTAGGCTGGTCTACGTTGACTCCTTTGTATACGGTGTTAGCTTAGCTGGGAAGGATAGGTCTAGTGCATATCTTGATATAAAAACCACACTTTTGTCATAGTTGTAGAATTTCCCTCTTTGTGTGGGGTGGAGCAGGCAGCAGCTCACACAAACAGCACTGTGCTCCGAGACACAGACCTGCTCACAACAGTGTATGATACAGTTGGTAATCGTGGTTTATTCGATGCTGACAATGTTTCCTCTGTGTTTGCATTGTGAATTTCTCTGTGAGATGAATAAAGTATCTATCTATCTATCTTTTAATGGCAGATATTCAAATCATTTGTCAGATCTTGTGACAAAGAGTGCATACAACAACAAAAAACATTCCAGTGAAAAGTTTCGGTTCTTGTATGTTCAGTATTACTATTATACCATCATGCACTTAGTCATAAAAAATACTTCTTCCTCTTTTCTGGTCTTCCTTCTTGTCTTTCAGAGTGATGTCCTTTATCGAGAAAAGCGTGGCTCGCCTGGACCAGCTGGAGAGACTGGAGGCTCTAGCTCGGGAGCTGGGAAAAAGCCATTATCACTACAATGCTCCACCCAAATACTTCAGTGTAAGACCCTGATAATCCCACACAGCTGTGGCAGAACACTGTCTGTTCACTGATTTAAAGAGGAGACATCATTTCACTGACCACTGTCGCTCTTTGTGATAGAGCCACCGTTATACCGAGACCCTACGGCCACAGCAGCTACACGCAAACACACCCACTCTTTCAAATAATAATGATAATACTAATAAATAAATAATAATGTATCAGCAGTGGGGTGACTCACTAACTGCCCTGGTTACCATGACACAAACATGTCATCAAGTGTCTCCCATAATTGTTTTCCAGTATGTTGGAGCAGAATTCATCTGTGCAGTGCAGCCCATCCTGAAGGAGAGGTGGACAGCTGAGCTCGAGGAGGCTTGGAAGGTAAGTGTGTGTATGTAAAGTGTATGTTTGTATATAAAGTCTGTGTGTGTGTATGTAGTGTGTCTGTATATAAAGTCTCTGTGTGTGTCTCCTCATGTGGTCGTTGAGCAGCAAACTATTCTGGGAAAATACTTCATGAATGAGGCTTGATGTGTGTAACCAATGCATGAACATGTGCGTACCTTTTCATATATGTATATATATATATATATATATATATATATATATATATACATATATATATATATATATATATATTTATTGAAATGCCCTGTGAAACATGTCAAAGAGGAAAAGCAGTGCAGCACAAGTTTGACTGATGTAAACGTTTACATCTCACTGAACCATAAATGAGCAAACTGTCACATCACGTCACACCAAGGTTTCCTGTGTTACTAATACAGACTTCAAAAACACACGCAGACTTATTAGATACAGTCCTTTGACTTCAATTTTAAGTCAGACAGATTTCTTCTCAATCTATTGTCTTGAACCCACACTCAGTTACACCCTTTTCCCCTGATGTCGTTCACTGATCCAGACCATGTTCCAGTACGTCACCAGTCTGATGAAGCAGGGATACCAAGAGGAGAGCAGCCGGCAGCGGCACCTCACGCTGTCCCCCAAGGACAGACCAGAGAAGAGCAACACGGCGCTATGAGACGCTCCTTCTGTAACTTCACCACTCAAGACTGTTTCCACCAGAACAGCACAGAAATGTGTCCCTGTATATAATGTATTTTAGCGTCTTGTTTTCTACATTACTCATGCTTATGACAGTCGTTTGTGATGTAAATCAAGGACGGACAAAGACACCGCAGACTTTAAACGATGCACTTTATTTGTGAACTTAAATTCTGCTGCAGATGTGATGATGAGACAGGACAATTGACTGATAACATGTAGCAGCTGTGGATAAACCTGCCTTGTATTTGTTATCAACAGAAATTAATCATATAATTACAGCCAAATATGTCTCTTTAACTAAAAAAAAAAGACTTTCATTAAATCTAATATTTCTTGTGCTATTTAACTCAATCATAACAATCTTTGAAATAACAACATTAACTGAATCTATACTGTACATTGTATTGGTGTTATACAAATTAAGACGTCCAGTTTAAAAGCTTGGCATGGGGATGTGATTCAAAGAGAAGAGGGCACATAATTGTACAAGAAACAAATTAAAAAGTAAAAACTTAAAATACAGTTTCATCTCCAAACACCAAGCTATGTCAAACACCAAAATAAAAAAAGAAGACCTGATGACATTTGGTTTTTGTATTTCTGAGCACCCGAGCGAAAAGTTTTATAATTCAAAGAAAGAAAATGGACACAGGCCAACTCGGCTTAAAAAGGTGGAGCCACTGATAACATAACATAAATAATCAAGGACAATTAAATAAAATGAAAGGCAGTTAATCATTCGCCTCGATGGATTTGGCTCCAGATGTGACATGGCTGTGAATGACCTGCAGTGGAGATTCAGCGCAGTTGACCCGCTTCATCTCGTATGAGTTTGGAGACACCGCTGGGTGTCCGGCTCCAAATCACCGATGGCACTGAACAGCCAGGGATGAGACATTACCATGCAAACAATGGCATAATATCAAAGCAGTCGCCAGGTGGATGAGCGGTGAGTCTGAGGCCTCGGGTGAATGGGTAGAAACTAAAGCCTGGTGTGGCGACAGAGGTCTTCCCCATGTTTTTCCCACTGATCGTTCAGGCCAGTGTAGGTAACCAAGGTTACGTTAGAGAGTCTGTTGCTCATTGGGTGGCTTTAGTTTTTTTGCTTTTACTTTTCTTGTCTTTCTTCTTAAGTCCGTCCATGTGAGCTCTAAGGAGGTTGGAGTACGCCTGCACAGAGGAGATTAGGATTAAGTCACAAGTGACAAAACATGATTGATCTTTTACAATAACATCAAGAGAACAGCAATCAGAGGTAATCACATTTAAACAATCACAACATGAAACCAGCTTGACCTACCATTTGAAACTTGATTACTTCTTTGGAGCTGATCTGAAATCACAAAGAAAACAAACAAACATCAGCTTCTAGAAAGCATTAAAAGGCAAAAGATCAGACTTTAGAAACCCTTGAGTGCTCACCACTGTACTAATTTTCTTCTTGCCTTCAGACGCTCTGATCAGACATTTGTTGTCTGCTGGTTCAAATGACTCTGTGTGGCCCTTTCTGGGAACTGGCTTGGTCCTTCCATCATCTGAATATTGACATTATCACACAATCAATATGCAGCTGATCAACAAAAATGATCATGGTCGACGTGGAGCAGGAGGAAGCTACTTACACTTCTTTAGTGTGATGACAACACTGCCAGATGTTCTGCACTTCTGAAAGAGCCGCGTGAGTTCTGTGAGGAACTGAGGACCAGAGAGTAAAGGATGTCAGCATCTCAAGTCATACAGCATTTAAAATATAGATAATTGATCATTTTACGTTCCGTGTAATCGCATAACTAAGAGAGGACTCATCTTTCCAAAGACATGCTGCAATAAAATACCTTTTCCCTCATTAAAATAACAATATTCTATCCTGTTCAAACACTATTCAGGAAGTAGTGACTTGAGTTTTGCTTTAGCTGAAACCAACCATTACGCTCAGTTACGCAAGAAAGTGAGAAACTAAGTGTACATTTCTCGGGAGACATTTTGAATGTGTCTGCTGACTGGCTCACACTAGTTGATCTGTACACAGGTTACCAGGGCAACACAATTTAATCTGCCTCTGAGGTGTGTTGATTTTCATCACCTGCAAGTATTGGTCATTTATTTGTAGAGGGTTTTACTCAAAGTTGTGGGACGGGTTATAAATGTGGGAAACCCATATTAAATAAATGAACTTCATTAGAAAGCTCATTTTGTAAGTGAATTATGCCACGTATGCCCCCATTAATGTAGTTTAAATGATAGGTTCGAGCGAATATTTTCAAGAAAAAGAAAGTTAGTAAATAAGTAAATTTATTTTCATTAATGTTTGGTAATCTGAAATAATTCAGTTATTTTATTTATCAAGTGTGTCATTTTTTCCAAATAAAGAAAAGGACAAATGATAAGTAAATGAATATGAAATTTGAATTATAAAACAGGGTTAGCATGGTAGTAAATGTGTAGATGAAATTGAAAACATCTGTCTCTGGCTTAACGAGACTCTCTGGACAAAAACGTCATAAACACGTCACAATTTCGACAAAGCGTCACATTACATACACATGTGTAAGAACACGATAATGTATTATCGTGTGTAAGGTTTAATAAAGCAGCCTGGATCTAAACCCGGTGTTAGCTTAGGCTAAGCCTAAAGCTGGCTAATGAGTCAGTCTGACGACTCTGACAGAATTTGACTCGCCGATGGTTGGACAGTTAAAGCGACAACAGGGTCGTCTTTATTTCTATTTTATAATCAGAAAACGACAACAGAACAGGTTCGTATTTTTTGATTCTTACCGAGTCGTTCTCGAGAAGTACCATGTTTCTGATTTGTGTTCAGCTGTGGAAGAAGCTCACTAGCCCGCAAGCTAACTGCTGGGAAGCACACGTACTACTCAACGCAGAGCTCCGCCCTGCGCGAGCACCCTGGAGGTGTGCAGTTTAGATCACAGCGCCACCTAAAGCCTGGGAGAGGAAAGACAGCACCAAACTCCTGATTAGTCCACCAGTCATTTTAGAACAAAGAACCTCAAAAACATTCTAAATTAAAATATATTCAAATGATTCACATTTCACATGTTTATGTTATTTGTCCTGTTTATTGGTGATTATATACCAGTAAGCTATCATGTTGCACAACCTTGTGCTAGCACTATAAAAATAAAGAGTCACTTTATAATGCGTGAACAAATCTTAAAGCTGACTGAAATCAAATCACCCTTGTTTCTTGAAAGTTCCAGCAAAAGATAAACCTGACAAATGGCTTTTGGCTTAAGGTGGTTTGGAGGGAAATTTTAATGCCCTTTTATTATTCCTCAACCAATACAGACAGATGGAAAAAACGAACAAAAAAAAAAGATGAAATATCTCATGAATTTGAATTAAAATTCTCTTCTTTCTTTTGATGCAACATTCTGGCAAAACGATACTGCTCCAAACGCACACACATTCATTAGCCTGAGTCAAACATGGAGGAGCCTCAAAACTGCTTATACTGAGCTTTATTTATGCTTCATTTGTTCATAAATATTAACATGTTCAATAATAAAAAAGCATAATAATACAGTATAAATCATACATAGGAAAATCAGTCAACATGTAAAAATCACAAAGAAAAACAGTGCTCAGCCAATAAACATTATTTGCAGTAACAAGATTATTATTAACAGTATGTTTAAAAATGTTTAAAATAAACATGAATCTTCAAGTAAACTGATGATTTGGACATATAATACTACACACAGATAATACAATATAGACAACAGCAAAAAAATCCCAACTTTTGCACTAATACAACATCAGTACCAATATGTATTTTTTTTCTTCCTGCAGAACTGAAGTCACGTTGACAGTGCACAGTCTGGGTGTTCTCCCAGGTCGGCGAGATTCACAGCAAACTCAGAGTTCCAGTCTCTGTCAAACACGTCACGCAGCTGCCCCTGCAGGGCCTTGGTCTTCCACACGGGCCGAGGAGCATGCTGGGAAACCACAACGCCCACTCCAGCTGTGTTCAAAAAGTAGTCCGCAGCCCAGTTGGAGGTACCTGGGTAACAACACAGTGTTCTCAGGTCAGTTAACTAATATAAACAAATGTCTATTACATTCAAACCATTGTCAAATGAGTTCATTCAAGTGTCTACACTGGAGTATGACCACAGACCATATAAAAACATAGTGGACATAGAAGTGACAATATATTATGATAATAATAGCCACCAGGGGGCAACTCGATTGGTAGCAAATTTGTATTCAATCTGGCTTGATTGTAAATTGACTGTAAATTATGTTGCCAATTAAGAGAGAAAACACAGAGAAGTGCCCATGACAAGTTTTCAAAGTGATTTCCACTGCTCAAAAACTTTGTTGTTCAGCAGTTTGACAGGATCAATTCTTCTTGCCCCCACCCGGCCCTGCAATGCTGGTACATACACACAAACGCTCACTAAATTAGATCTGGTGGTATTGCTTGGCAGAGTCCATTTTGAATGATTGAATGGTAAATGGTTTGTATATATCGATATATAAGGCACTTTTCTAGTCTTGTTGACCACTCAAATATTTTCCATTCACCCATTCACACTCCGGGAATCTACCACTGAGCTACCAGGAATTGAACCCACAGTCATGGTAAGACGACTCGCTCTACCACTGAGCTACTGTCGCTCAGGCATCACTGAATGAATGCTTTATTTTGTGTGAACAGGTGAAAGATACAGCATACAATTAATGTTGCATTGTTCTGTACGCAAAGACCAAACATCAATCATTTTAAATGTGTAAAATAACAGAAATCATTCTACTCACCAATGTAAGCGACTTTATCCGTCACCATGTATTTATTGTGGTTGACTCTGGCGTGTGGAATATCAGACTGGTTTCCTACAGGCACAATGTACAATTTCTGGAGAAAGAAAAGAAATATTTCAAAGTAAAAAAAAAAAAGAAAAAAAAAGATCTTCTCCTTCAAAACAGACATTTATTTCATGCCGTTTCTTACTACTTGGATGTTGATGCCATGGTGGGGGCTGTCCATCGAGGCCAGAGACTGAAGGAATGGCAGCATGGTCGGGTCAGAGTCTCGCCCGCAGCTGATCAGCATCCGGACCCTGACCTTGCTCTCAAACGCAGCCATCCGGATGGCATCGTCAATGAACGGCCAGTATCTGTGTTCAGTTAAAGCATCCAATGTCACAAAGATCACTGATGGAAATAAATAGTTTTTTTTCCCCCCTCTGTGTACCAGGTTTACCTCTTAGGATTGTGAAAGCATGTGGCAGGGATGTACTCCATGACAGCGACGTCAACATAGTGCTGAGCCTCTGAGATGATGGACAGAATAGCCTGCAGGTCCTGAGTCCTCGATGAAGGACAGAATGATGGTGGAGATGCCTGGGGTGAATAAAATATGGAATAAAAAATAAGTAAAATATGTTTTATTCATGTAGTCAACAGTCCTTGCCTGAATCTGTCACTATGTTCTCATGCTGTATTATGTCACTAACCACACATGAAAGTTACCTGCTGCCTTGAATGTGAGTAAACACCACTTATGAAACATATTGTTGAGCTATTGATTTGATGTTTAATCTTACTATACTTGCTTTTATCCTGCTCTGTATTCATATAGCGCAGTTCTAGTCTTGATGACCCCTCAAAGCTGCTTTACACTACAGTTTTGCCATTCACCCATTCACTCACACTATGTCACGCATTTTTCTGTCACTCATTCACATGCTGTCAGGAGCAACGCGGGGTTAGATTCAAAGTGTTTAGGGTTAGGGTTAATTGTCTTGCCCAAGGACACATCGGCATGTAGGATAGCAAGTACAGGATAAGTACAATTTTACATTTTGAAAGTGTAGTATATTAAATATCACACACTGGACCTTTAATAGCTAGGGATACATTTCCCTAAATTTGTCATGAGGGTGTTTAAGATAAGCACTTATTTCTACATGACCTCATGAGGGGAATAAATAGTAAAAAGGAAGTGAAACTCACTGAGAGGTAAATACTACTGGAGACATTTTCAGATTCCACCAGCAGGGGGTGCTGTTTGTTGATGTCAGTGTCATACTGTGAGGGCCAGGGCCTTGGCAGGGAGCTGTTGGCTTGTCCCATCACCCAGTAGGACTCAAAGATCTTAGTGAGGTCCTGTGCTATAGTGGAGCAGTTGTAGATGACCACACCGAGTTCCTTCACCTGTTCAATGAAACGCAGTAGTCAGGGAAATGCTTCAACCTTGTCGTCGTCGTCACGGATACCGACTGGAGGATTTTAGCTCGACCTGAGTGAGAGCCCTCCAGTCCATGTTGGCACTTCCAATGAACACGTGTTTCTTATCAACAATCCAGAACTTGCTGTGGAGGACGCCTTTCGTCAGGCGGCCAAAGTTCACGTTCCGCACCTGAACTCCTGTAGACAGACAGAGAGAGAACGTTCAGTGAGGAAGTGAGTCAACAAACTGTATGTGAACACCTAATATGGGTGGATTTCACGTGTGAGAGTATGTTCCAACCTTTTTCCTTTAGAATCTTTAAATCTGTGGAGTTTGTCTTGAATGTGGGCTCACTGATTACCACTCGGACAGACACGTTCCTGGAGGGCAACTCCTCAAGTCTCCTCAGGATGTCTTTACCCTGACGAATAAAGGACAGACTCACCTTATTAAAAAACAGATTTCTCACAAACTTTGTAACTTTCTTATTTATATTTCCTCACTGGTGCGTCCGTGGACGAGTTAACGTTGACGTCTTCCCCGGTCAACGTCCAGTAGAAAGAGACCACGTCCACTTCCTCCGTTGCCACGGAGAGAAGATCTTTCCAGACTTGCTCCAGAGGAATCCCACGCGTTGCGTTGGGTTTATATTTCATATACAGGGGAATGCTCTCCACCAGGGATATGCTGAGGATGAGACGAGGACAAAAGTGTGAAGTCTTCAGGTGTTCATAGTAGCCCTGAACAAAGGAATATACCTTTACTACAATCCTGTATAGCTGAATAGCCTTTATTTAACTGTCCTATCCAGTATGCTGCATTGGATGTTTAATAGAAATCCAGTATTTCACTGCATATTTTAGTCTTGCGTTTCAGTTTTATTTCCTCTTTTATATTATTTAGGAAATGTACTTATAAAGCCACATGAAATACAAACAATTTCAGCTATTAATCTATTCATCTTCAAGTATGAAACACCAACATAGTTTCCCTTCAATCAGTTGGCGCGTCAGTAAAATGAGATCAAACGTTGTCTTGACTTAAATCAGTCAGCGTGCATCAGTTCCTGATTGCTATTTTTAGTGCACACCCATGTTTACAGCCACTGAACAGCATTAATATGGTCTGTTACCTGCACTGGTCTGCAGAGACATTGCACCCTCTGTCGTCCCGAGGAAGCGTGTCGTGTTCTTCGGGTGTCGGGGGTCTCTCCAGAACAGCAATGGCGAGCAAAATCCCCAGGACAGTTAGAAAGACCACGAGCACAACTAACACCACACAGCTGGTCGACCTCTAACAAGCCACAGGAAGAATATTCAGAGTGAGAAAAGTGTCATATGAAAGAGTGAGTATTTTGCTGAGCACTATTTGTCGTAGCCTCACCCTGCTGCTGGAATCATAGTCATCATGAAGGCTTCTGTACGTAGAAGACATTTTCTTTCCCTCACTGTTAAAAATCAAAATCAGAAAAAAAGGTTTGTTTAAGATAATAAACACGAGATTTGACAATTCAGATCACAGTAATCACTGACCTCATTATCAGGCTGTTGCTGCTGGTTTAACTCTTACAAAGAGTTTGATTTTTCAAGTATATAAATTAAAAGAAGAAGAAGAAAACACAACTTACACAAAGATGATGGAGATGCTTTCCTCAAAACAAAGCGCTCTCTCCCTCTTCAGTGCTCACTCTAAACTGAGCAGAAGTGATAGCTCTCCTTTACAATGCACTCCAGCTCAGTTCCCATTTTTACTTTCATTTCTGGCTCTGTGACTCATATTACCCAGGCATAAAAAAATAACAGAGCAGAGAATATGTGATAAAAAAAAGTTGAGCTAAAACAGCTTTGCTATTCAAATTTATTTGACAAAACAAACACAAACCTGGAATCACCATCTAAGAAATGACATAAATAACCAAACATAAATACCAGCTGTTTACACATTCAGGGAGGGGAGGAGGAAAAGGAGGAGGAGGAGGAGGAGGAGGGAAACGGAAAGTGAATATCAAAATCAGGAGACAAATTTACAGTCTGACTTTTCCTGTGAAACAAAAGAAGAAATCTATTCCACAGTGGGCAAAGAGCAGCACTACTCAAAACATTCAGTTTCGCTGGTTTGTAAACAACCACTATATTTATCCGCGCACACAGCTCCGTGGCACTTTATACAAACTTCCCAATGACATTCACATGTACAGGCTGGACTGAGAAGAGTCGCGGAGTCGCACGTCTCCCCCGCTCAAACCTTTTAACGGCGTCGAATGCTCACAAAGATTTCAGCTTGGCAGCATATCAGGCTGAAGGAATAATGTCGTACTACAGCAGTGCAAAACACAAGACTGAGAGGTAATTTGAAGAACACATAGGTAGCTTTTAGATATATACATTTACAGGATGCCACAGACAGATTTGAAGTTCCACCTTCTATGCTTAAGTTGCATGACTCCTCCAGTCGACACTGAGGAAATATCTCATCTTCTCGCGGTGATGTGAAAGCTCTTGGTGTATAACACCAACACACTGAGGTTTAGGTGCAATCTGAGGGGTGAAATTGATTGGTTTCCGTCTGCTACTAAATGAATGTCAGACCCTCAGTTGTTAAATGTGCTCCTCAGGCATTAAAGACAACACAAAAACTCACGTTGCAGTGGCTACCGATGTTTTACAGCCTCTCGGATTTGCGGTTGCCAGGTTACTAAACCGACTTCAACTTGGACACACATTCCTGAGAGATTTTCACCTGCAGCTCAACAAACGAGACACCCGTCAATGAGCCGAAGATCTGTGATATAAGAGAATACATATACTGTACAATAGACTGGCTGGTAGCAAAACGTGTAATGGGAGACGAGCTGGACTGGCTCTCGAGCTGAACTCCCTCCCAAAGTTATGTTGTCTTGGTTACAAAACAAAACACAAGTGTCTCACAAGAGATTGTCCTAATAAATACTTTTTACATTCAACCATAAATCTGGTCCATAAAGAAACAAAATGAGGGAAACAAAGACAAACAAACTATATTATCTGTAAAGTGTTTCTGTCCATTTGGGCTTAATACAATCAACAAACTAATAATTCCTTGAATGTCACGGAACACAAAGATCTGATTTTTGAATAAATGCCCCCGTCAGGCTAGTTTGTAATGAAACAGAGGAATCACAATGAGCTTTAAAAATCAGTAATAATATCTCCCATTTCATTTGTAGACAATCTCTAACAGAGAATCAAGTACTGGTTTGAGGCCTTTCAGAGGAGAAGGGGGTAGTGTGACACTTCCTCAAATCATCAACTCATGTTTAGACCTGCACATGAAAACAATAGCACAGGCATCGCTGTACGTGTGTAGCGCTCACAGTGCAGTAGTATTGTGTGTATGAAGGTGCAGTTCTTTTTAATCCAGTCTCACTTCCTCCCGCTCGGTTTCAGTTTGCACACAGGAGTCCGACACCTGTGTGAGCATGATTGCGGCGGAAGTTTATCCACGCAGTGAGTTGGAAACAGACCTCAGACTAAATATCCGTCTCTGCGGTCGCCTTGTGTCATCGCTGCTCTCCTGACACCCTCGGCGGGCCTTGGTCCGCCGCCGCGCCTGGAAGCAGAGTGGGCCGCTCTCCAGTCTCGCGAGGACGGAGCCCTGGAGGGGCGAACTGCAGACGAGGAGGGGACGGTAGACGCAGAGGCCCTGGGTGTTTCCGACTGACCACTCGGCTCTATGACTGTGTTGATAACTGGACCGAGAAAATAAACGACATGAAGCCACTTTAGAGAAGCACTTTGCTATGAATTGACTATAAATGATGCGACATACCTTCAAGCTGTCGTTGAACTCTCCTGAGTTCTTTTAAGATAGACGTGATTTCCTGAAATAAAAACGTCTGACTTAGCACACTTTATTTTTTATTTTTAATAAAACATGAATTTAGCTTGAAAATTAAATGCACAAAACAAATTCACCGACCTTGTTGCCAGTTTTGATCACAGGGATGTCATTATCAGAATTAATTATTGCCTCCATTTGTTCCCAAATATCCACCTTGCCCTGGAACAGCACCCTGTGTGTGTGTGTAACACAGAGTATAGTTGTTAGAAGGTTGACAGTGCACTTTAATTTAGATTTAATTTAGTGTCCAATATGCTTCAGATACAGATTTTAAAAATACTATTAACTTCACATCTTACTTAATTTTGTCAGCAAGTTGCTCCGTGTTTTCTCTGATGGCCCCGATGATCTGACTCACTGGATTCAGCATGAGATGATCCACAACGACCTGCACACAATCAAATGAAATACTTTAGAATGATCCTTCAGAGCTCCCAAACGATCACTTGACGGCAGAGCAGTGGATTTTCTCAGACCTCATCTCTGCTTTGCGCTCGCTGCCTGCCGATCCGTTCCTGGTCATTTGAGCTCTGCTCGGGTTCTCTCCTGGATGCAGAACTTGGTGGGACTCTCTGGAAGTTTAATCCAGCCTCTGGGATTCGCTGAACAAGCTGGGGCACGATAAGAAATGGGCGTATGATAAAAGACAAAAGAGACACAACTTAAAATTAAAGACTGTGTATATATGAAAAGTAGTTTTCTGGTAGTAAGAATGTATTGAATAGTCTGGATGGAAGTTTATGGAAATGATTCACAATGCCAGTAAACATTTTTTGTTTTGAAAATCATGTTCCTATTTAGAGGAAAGGCACACACGAGTGCACGACTTCTGCAAATTTCTGGTTGCAAAAACCTCAACATGGCACCGGTCAGGGGCCAGTTGCCAGTTGCCACTTGATTCAAATGTTGTGGTGGAGCAGTGTCAATGCCAACGCCCCATTGAATTCTTAACAATCTGTAATGTCATTAAAACTTATTTTGAGCCTTTAATACTTCTCCACGAGTTCCTGACACGACTAAGTCAAAAACATTAAACCAGTCACTTGTTTTACTGATAAGTGGATACAAGATACTTTTCAACTAAGCAGTAACTGCACCAGTCATGTGATATCTGCTTTGAAGCACCTGTTCATGAGTGGTCACTGTGGGGACTGGTGTGCTGCTCTCCACACCAGGATTCTGTGGATCGCCATCACCTGCCACGTCATGAATCTCTCTGGCCAGGATTGCCAGGTCTTTAGCCAGGTCTTGACTCAATCTAGCAGGAGAATAAAGTGTGTTAGAAAGATGGCTGACGGAGAAAAAAAGTTGTTCTCATTAGGGCTGTTTTGTTATCATCATAAAATCCTTAAGATACACCATTTCATGTTTCTGATGCCCAAACCTTGCTGAACTGTCGTAATCACATGAGACTTGACCGTGATAGTCTCATGTGACCAGGAGCTAACATCCGAGTCTGAAGATTTTTTTATTACCATCTATGGAGTTTTAAATAAAAATTGCATTCTTGTTGATTGATGTAATGGTTAATTTTTTTTAATGTGAACATCATTATTTCCAATGATGCACCAGGTTGGTTATTCAAATTGTATTCAATTTGCAGCATCAGTTCTGCAAAAATCTCTCTTACCAAGTAAAATTGGTATAGTAACTGAAATATTCCTAAAGGAAAAATCACCATTTATATCAGTAACATTTTTTTTTTTTTTTAAATCATACCGTGCAATCTCAGCACTGTGAGTGGACCAGTTTTGGAAGGTTCCTTCCTCGTGGTTCTCCTCTTCTGAATCTCTGCCGCGGGGCTTTGGATGCTGTGCAACTATCGGCTGGGGCCTGGGAGGATTGCGTGCGCCTTGGGAAGCTGAGGAAGGTTGGGAGCGTTTGTGTTTAGGTGTGCTCTGGTTTAGGTCGTACTCTTCGTCTGAGGTAGAGGCATAGTCCGAGCCTTTCTGTCTCCTCCTCGAGCCTTGCCGTCCGTGAATTAGTTTGAGTTAGAGGATGGAGGAGAGATAAGAAAGAAGAGGACAGGCAAAAAGAGAGAGAGAGAGGGAGAGATACCATCAAAGAATACAGGCAAGAAAACACCACTAGGTATTTAAGATGTTATCACCAATAGCCCGCCCAGGAAACAATTATTCTAACTCGTTTGATGTACTTTTATGTTTTAAAATAATTTACAAACTGATGTGAGACATCAACAGTATAGCAGCTGAGTACCAAACAGACCATAGTACAATTTAGTGCCCTGAAGCAGTTAAAGTAGTAGCAGCAAATGATTTAACATTATTTTACAGAACCAGTGATTTAGTTTTCATAATATCCACAGTGTCCCCATTGCAAGCCTTTAGCAATAAAGTTCAAACATACATAAACTGTATGAGAACACGGAGGAGATTTATGAATGTTAGTATAATTGATGTTAGCCCAGGATTAGTTCTTTTAAAAATGGTTGATTTCATGAGAAATAAGAGTACATAAACTTAGAAGGGTGTAACCATTTCACCACTGTGACTGTGTGACAGAGCTTGTTCTGCTCCCAGTCCAGGCAAACAGTGGTCCCTTTTCCAAGGTGCTGGTTTTACTAGACACGAGTCAATGTTTATGGCAGTCACAATATTTAAATTAAATAAAAATATTGATTTAATGAAACATGTGTATGTGTAGGTGTGTATTATACTCACTTGCTGTGCTGCTGGTGTATTTTGCACTGCTTGAACGTCCACGGGTGACTGGCGTCTTGCTGAGCGCTGCTTTCTGTGGCCTTTCTACCGGTTTCGTTCCCACGGCATTGCCCCTTCGAGCAGAGCTGCCGCTGGACTCTAAGCTGGAGAATCCTGTGCTCCTGCATTGAGGGGTGGACGAGGACTCAGTGTCACTGGGTGTGTTAAACGAGCTTGCCCTCTTACGAGGCATCGCCAGCATGTCCAGCCTGGACAGTTTCTTGGATTCCTGTTGTTTAGCTGGGATGTTGGTTGGCTCATGTGACAGCCGGTCAGTCTCTGTTCCCTCATTGTCTGAGGCCTCTCCCAGACGAGCACGGCGTAGCATGGACGTCCTGGTGGGTCTCGGAGCTGACAAACTGTTGGCACGATTCAAGGCCTGCGACGCACTGGAAGCCTTGTTGTCCTCCTTCTGAAGGGGCACTGTGTATTTCCTGCGGGTTTGGTAGGTATTAGACTCCTGATCAGAGTAAGGTAAACTGTGAGGGTCATCACTTAGGTCTGTGGAACCACATTTTCCAACACTACGTCTCAGTCCAACTGGCCTCCTGACAGACTCAGTCTTATTGCCACTGTCCGCTCCCTGAGTACGACGCTTTTCTGACAGCATGGGCTGATGATTTGAGTCCTGACTAGTTATACTAGCTGAAGACATTTCCCTATGGAGGCCACTAACAGAGGGCTTTTTTGTTAGTGTGTTAGGCTTGGTCTTACTACTATGTTGGCTGACCGAGCTGGAGGTATCCACATCAGACTCTGCTGAGAGAGAGTCCATTATCGGAGATGGAGTGGTTGCTGATTGTCCTGCTTGGAGTTTGGCCTCTAGAACAGCCAAAACATCCTCAGTCTCCTTCAGGTAAGAGTGAGTGTCCTGAGTGGAGGATAAATCCAGGTCTGGATCCTTCTTGGAAGGCTGGCTAGAGATGTTGGGCAATCTGGCATTGCTAGGCCGCTCCTTGGTGAAGCTCTCTTGTCTGATTAATGTAGATACTGGACCGTCTTTGAATTCTGGACTCTCTGTCCTCTGGCCCAGGATAGGAGCAGACGCACTGGGATTGATTTTTCCAAAGTCATGATTACCTTTCTGTTTGGTCAGGGTAGCTGTTGAGAAAATTTTGTTTGCCTGTTTTCTCTCGGTTTTAAAATCTCCACCCTCTGTTTTAGCCGGAGCCTCGTCTGACTCAATATAAAAAGATGTCGGCTTGGTTACGAGTCTGTGCTTCTCCTCTTTTCTCTTCTCTTCAGTATCAGACGGTGGTTTCCTCCTCTGCTCTATGATGGACCCATCATCTGACTTGCTGGCATCACTCAAGCTGTCAGGCTCTACGTCATCCTGCACTGACAGCCTGTGAATGCCATCCTCAGACGTGCAAGCCACTATGCTTTTCTCCTGTACCTCAAACGTTGTATGGGGGTCGGAATGAACATGAATGCTGGGGGTTGAAATGTCACTCTTGTCCACCACTGGTACCTGGGGCAGGATGCGCCGTGCCCTCGAGTCCGTACTGTCACTGCTTCGGCTGAGCATGACCTTGTTGATGACTGAATCTCGTGCTGAAATGAAACAGTTTTTAATGAATATTAACTACACACACAGAAACAGTATATCGCTGATATTTATCAGTGATCTTCATTATTATATCAAATAGAATCATATCTTTCCAGGTGACATACCCACTCCTGACAGCTCCATCTTGGAAGAATTGTCAGAAAGTCCAGATGAAGGGCCAGATTCTGTGTAGCCGTCTGCCAAGCTGGCCCAGCAAGACATCCACTTAGGGGCCCCCTGTAACACAGCAGCTGCTGCCTGAACCTGCAGGAGAACACATTCAACTTATTCAAACATTTTTTATTATTTTTTTATTTTTCACACAAACACAAAGAAAAGAAAAAAAGAAGATGAAACATTTTGAGGAAAGCTTAAAGCTGCAGTGCGTAACTTTTGGTGATTTTTTGTTGATGTTATAACGCTGCCTTTGTTTGGTCTTTGTGAATTGAGACAATAAAACGGGTTCTGGCAAGCAATACTATCAGACCTGACTGAGGGAGCGTTTGTATGTATATGCCGGCACCACAGGGATGGGCAGAAACGAAAAGTATCTCTCCAGTCAGTTTGACCAGTTTTATCAGCAATGCAATGTTGTGGGGATGTTGCCGGGCAACACAAGATCTAAACAACCAATACAATGAAAAATAGAAAAAGTCTTACAGAACTAATGCTTTATCAGCATTATGTGAACCCATCTGGGAATGTTTTAATTTGGATTTAAAAGTTACGCACTACAATTTTAACAAATCATTTTCCGAGTAGTCAAGGATGATACAACGACTAACAGAAGAAGACACCACAAATCAATCTCTTTAATTAGTGAGTTTACTATGTAACTGTTATTTCCCTAATATTTGGTTAGAGAGACAAACAGCACCCAGAAACTGTGAAGAATAGATAAAGACAATCAAGAAATCAAAGAAGACAAATCAAGACAGTAGTGCTAGCTGATTTGTGTATTGAAACAATAATAATTTAGTGACCAAAATACAACTTGTTGTCTTGAGAGCATTAATATTATGAATTATAACATCCAATTATTGATCCCATTGAGAGCAGGAAGGTTTACCTTCACCGAACTCTGTCCCTGTTCTGGAGCTGGCCTCACCTGCCCACTGTTACTCTGCCTATGCTGCTCCCTGCCCTCAACAATTACAGGCTTAAATGCTGATGAAGTTTCTGCTTCACTCTGGCTGGTTCGCTGTGGGTGCTCAACAACACCAAAGACCTGTCAGGAAAAAAGCATCACAAGCAGAGTGTATGAATGTGAGTGTCAAACTGAGTGGGACTTTCTCCGTGGAACAGTGGTGAGATGTGGTGCCAGAAAAAGGAACATGCTCTGATTGTTAACCTCAGAAAGATGTGGTTTAAGAATGAACATAGAACTACTTACCTGGTCAATTTTGGTTCGTGCCTCTTCCAGCTCTTTGTCTTGGATGTCTGCTTCTATCGTGTAGGTGCCCGCATCACTCAGAGTGTCCTCCTCTTCATTTCTTGGGCTGGAAAGGGGGCTCTTGACTTCAATGTCATAAGACGCCGGGGGCATCACGGGAGTCTTGAGGGGGACTGGCTTGTGGATGGGAGAGGAAGTCTGAGGGTGGCAGGGAGCTCTAGATGGAGGAGGACTTGACCGTGCTCTCAACACTTCCTCAGTTTTCACTGCTCTGGGAGAACTAGATGCATTTTTCTGACCGATGGAAGAAGATGCCTCCTCTTTCTGTCTGAGCAATTCAGCAGTAAATTCTTGAGCGAGTTTGGATCTCCGGCCCACACTACTAAAGGGCTTTACAGAGACAGAAGATGAAGAACGGGACGAAAAGTTGGTGCTGATTTGGTCCTCCGTCTTCTCTCTTCGTAATGAGCCAGCTCTTTGTAGACTTGTGGAAGCAGAATCCTTCAGTGGGACAGTGTATCTTTGTGTTGGGGGGGGAGTGGAGGCTGCAGAATGGACTCGCCTTTCGTTAGTTGGGCTTGTGCTCTTCTTCGCCCTCTCTAGCTGAACCCTGAGGCTTGAGGGCTCAGGTGGGGCCGTGTTGTTGGTGAGGGACTGAGGCTGCTTCTTCCTGGGGTTGTCATCAAAAAATTCGATGACAAAGGCCTGCTTTGGCTCAGCCTTGTCAAGACTAGAGAGAGACTGTGACTCTGCAGGAGAGTTGGACAAAGGCTCCACAGAGTTGGGGGAGGTTAACCGTTGTGAGGTAGGGCTTCTCTGTGATGGTGGAGAAACCCGGGAATGGATCGGAAGTTCTGACTGAAAAAAATCTTTTCCATTGATTTCTGGGTTTCCTGAGTCACTGTGGGTGCCATCGTCACAGTGGTTTGCTGATAATGGAAAAAAGAATAGGTCAGTTTGCCAGTTGTAAAATGAAAGGATGACTTGGTGAGGATAAAGAGTAACATTCTAAGTGACTTACCCTTGGATTTCAAAAATGATGGGTCACTGTTTGTGCTGTACATGTCATCAGTCTGTGATTTCCTCCTCATCATGCTAGCATTGCTGTGGACCAGCCAATCAGCAACTTTGCTTTCTGCTGACATCACCTCTGTGGGTGCGGTGACCAAGTCCGTGGAGGGCAGCTTTCGCTGCTGGCGAAAAGAAAACTTGGTCACATGATCCTTGATCTTCATTTTACCTGGTGTGCATTCATCAAACTCTATGGTGAAGGAGGCATGACTCTGGACCACTGGAGGTGTGGGAGTGGAGGGAATACAGTCAGTGGGATCAGAGGTATCTTTTGTGGGAACCTCGTGGACATGTGAATCTGGCTTTTTAGGAGAGCGCTGCTGAAACTCCTTTGTTGGGATCTCAAAGTAACTGGGTTCCCGGCGGTAGGAGAAGATGGACTGGGCTTGACTGTCGGACAGAGAGCCATTGACCTCATAGCTGGACGTATCTTTACCATATTCTGTTGACAAGAAAGAGAAAACATTAGCATCAAAAATTGCAGATATACAACAATTTGATTTATGATATAATTTTTAAATCCAAGCAGCATTTCAATATTGCCGTCCTATACAATTTAAGACATGATTGTTTTCAGCATGAAAACATGTGCTTCAAGATACGTGTTTAAATTGGCAAAGAACACAGAACAATGATTGCCAATGGCAGAGTTTGTGATTTGCTAATTACGTTGTTTCAAATTATGATTCTGATTTAAAAACAATAAATCATTCAGCTCTAATCGTCGCTTGTTTAGAGCTCAATAGGGACAACACTATCTAACAATCCTTGAAACTGGGAAACACAAGTAATACAAAGTGTACAGCTATTGGACTGAGAAAACAAATCAACCAGTTGCTGTTTGGGTGCCATTTGGATACGGCCAAATAACACTTTAGGGAGCTCAGAGTCCAATGGAGGGTAGTTGAGCGGGAATAATCTGTTCCAATCAGGCAACATGAGGCACATACACGCACACAAAAATGCACACTGCAGCTTAGAGGATCGTAATCCATCATGAGGCGGGCAGGCACTGTCCACTGCCTTGGCATGGTATGGTCTGGCAAACAACTCAATACTGGCAGCCAGAAACCTGCCATGGGCTTAACGCCATCCAACTCACAGTGAGCCACAAAGGGCATCAGATATCAGAGCCATAGAAACACATGTCATAACAAATTAGGATCCAATTCATGGATGTGGTAATAACCAATGCAATTATAGTTCAAACAAATATTCAGGACATTACCAGACTTATATATATATAGGCATTATTAAAGCAGGGGCTTGTGTGCAGTGCTGTAAGATGATCAGATCTATTTTCCGACCTGGAGACTCTTGTCCTGGTGATCTTCCACCTCTGTTGAGCTTTTTGTTGGCTGGGTCCTCATCCTCCCCCCACCATGAGGGTTGGCCGTACAAAGGAGTGGGCTTGGATATTGGAGAATCTGTGGTAGCTAACAGACCAAAACACACAAACACAAATAAATACAGCATTAGGCAAATGGACAGAGGTGTGAAAGAAATGAAGAGTCAGTTAGAGAGGTGAATTTATACAGCTATCTCGTGTGCAAATCACATAACAAAACAATGTTGTCTCATCTCTCAACATTGGAACCCAGAAGGACGGTGTTACACTAACTAACCACATTTGGGCATTTAATATTTCCCACTTATACCCACGACACTGAGGGAGAAGTGAAGGTTAAGTGGGAAAACCAAATTTATCACGCAAACCACCAAAACGTTTATCCTCCTTGTGCGAGTCAGGATGAAGCTAATCCTAATCTTTGAAGGAAAAAAAATACAAAACAGGATAGAGGATAACCAGTGCATATAAAAAACTGTTGCACACTGACCTTGGTCTTGGTGTGTATTGTACTTCCTGTACAGGTTCATCCTGGGGAATGATAGCGTATTTCCCCTGATACTGTTTCTAAAATGGTATTTAGCCACTGGTTTGTCACTTGCCATATGCCAGAGAGCCTTTACGACTCTTATCAGATCATCTAGATGCTGCTTGTCAGGCTGATAGCTATCTTAAACAAGATCTGTGGAGTTTAATAGGGAGGCCTCACAATCCTATGCATCAACAGCTCTTCACCACTGTTGCCTTGGACACACACAATAAGACGTCAACACAGAGACGGAGCAAGCCAAGGGACATGTTAACAATTCCTTCACCCTTACTCAATCATCTGCTTTTAGCAGAAGAAAACGTGGGTGAGTGACACAACTAAAGAAGACTGAGGACAGCACTCAGTTATGTTGAATTTACTGTTTTGTTAATGATCAAAAGATAACATGTCACCAAAGGGAGCGCTAGGTAAAAGGACCTCTTTTAGCTTTGTACCGGTTAAATGGATTCATAATTTAGGACATTTCAAAACCACTTGGTACTGTACGTTAATTCAGTGTCCCTTAAATAAATACTGAATAGCCTCAGGTCCAGGTGGAGTGAAATACAACGGACTGACTGAGTCACTGTAAGTGAAGTGTCCTGCCCTGCTGAGAGCTGGAAGAGTGGACACAATCCACATCCTGTACAGCTGCAAGTAAGAGCACACAGAATGAGATAAACACGGCTCTCTCTCAGTAAACAAGAGTTTGTGAAAATAGGGCAAATACGCTGCCAATTTCAGAATCATTCCTTTCATGAACATTTTACAGGGCAGCGTATAGGTGAAATAGAAAACGTTGAGATTAAGCTAATGAAAAAAACTTTGATATGAAAATGCAAACATACAAGAGAAACGGAGTCAAAAGCAGGAAGTCAAACTAATCCTGCTGAAGAGAATCCCTTTGCAATACGATACGTGGACAACAAAGCCTGTTGTTGTGTTTAGTTATCTGCACATTAAACTTGTAGCAAGTAGTTCATCTTATGTACAGTGAACAGCCCTCACCTCAGTGGTGCACTGGGTCACAGTAACACAGGACAAAGTCAGCATGTTCAGCAAAGAGTCTGCAGCCAAAGGTTTACTGTGGTTAGCTCCGAGCTGCAGGAGACCAGACTAGTATCCTAATGGGACATGTTTCACGACATTAAGGTCCGGCAATTTCTTTTCTGCAAGTCAATGAAACATTTGTGAGGCACACTGAGGAAAAATGTCCTATTTTTAGCACCAGCTGTAGTTTTCCCTTTAACCTCACAGGGGCGATTATGGAGAAGAAAACATGTAAAGTGCTAAATCAACAACAGCTGGAAGATGTAATAAGCTTCATTCACAAAGTGCTTCTCTCAGAGTAACAATTCTCTGACTGTTCAGAGAAAGTATGAGATCGACTGGAAATATAAGCGGCAACAAATCCACAAGCTATTACTTACACACGTGAGGAAATAAGACTACTACTTGACTAACTTCTCGCCCCTCAGCTTGCCCGACAAGTCCTTACTTTTGTGTACTCAGTCTGCCAAGTGTGAGATGTCAAGATCTATTTCGTAAACCGACTTTGTAGGCTTTCGGCTTCAGCCTCTCAGCTCACGTGGCATATTAATGTCACACCAGGGAAGCTCTTGATTAAAGAGCCCATGGTTATCAAGGGATCTACAGTCAAAGTCATGCAGGACATGTCAACTCAAAGACTTCCTCCTCCTTGTGTGTGAACAGTCTATTCAAATCTACTTTAGTTAAATCAATTCCTCTCAGGCTACAACAACAACTGACATACGCCTTTTCTGATAATATCTGCTACGACTGAGTATGTGCGTGAACTGGAGGAGTTGTTTACCTGTGAGTGAGCGGGCTCTTCGCTCAGCCCTGTCCTGCAGTTTGATGCTGGCAAGAGATTCTTTGCTCTTCTCTGAGCTCTGGAGCTGCTGTTTTTCTTTTGTCTTGGCCTCCAGGGATTTTACACCGAGCTGCAACTGGCTGGTGTATTTCTCATGCTGCAAACAGAGACAGGAGGGAAGCAGGATGTGAGAGAACTTCTGACGACAATCAGTACAGATACAACTGTCCTCAAACTTACATTACACAGTATAATAAAGAGCGTCTACCAGAGACATCACATTTACAAATATTATATAATAAATAAAATAAATAAATAAAAAAAGAAACAGGAAAAAGTGTTGCCAACTGCAGCTCCATGTTTGTTTGTTTTTTTAATTTAGATGATGTTTCAGCCTGTAGGCTTTCATCCAGATAACATAGTCTATAGGCATCGTTAACCTTTGATTAACACAATGAGAAGGACATTTTTCTGTCCAATGAATATTATTGCAACACCGGTGAAATAAACAAATGTTTGTGCTGTTTTAAATAAGTGTAAAAGCCTAAAACCATTAAACAAAACTGGCTTTCCTGTTTACTGTTCATTTGAAACCTGGTATAGAACTCTATATTGGCTGTAAGTATATTATGACTTAAATGGTCACTTTAAAAATCCTTCACTCAGTCTCACTCACTGTCTGCAACTTTATTCTCCACAAACAACCACTCACACCTACAGTCAATTATGGCCAATAATGACATAAAAATGTTTTTAATTAACTGATATTCAAAAGTACACTGCAATTTATCATTTAACAGAGATCCATGTCCTTATAGCATTAACTCATAATCCCAGACTAAAAAACAGGGAACAGATCATCAGTGTTACTTACTTTAAGAGCTTCCTCTGGGACCTGGTGTTGACTCCTCTCCAGAATATATACATGAGCATGTACACAAGGAGTCAAAGAATATAATAATGTATAATGAGCTGTAAAACGAAGTGTTAATATGCCAATTTATGGCTCAAAGACAATGCTTTTGGCACAGGGACTTGAAGAACAACACAATAAGTCAGTATTTACTCACTTCAAATGTTAATGTTTATGTTTTTTTCTACTAAAGGTCAATGGTTCCTTTTCCTGAGAAGAAAGAAAAAAAGATAAGCAGCAACAGACCTGCTACAATTCACACAAGCTCATTATCTTCAGCGACTCACTCACTGGTTGACATGTGCAGCATCACGTGTCACAACACACTGGGTGTGAGTGTGTTCAGTTCTAATCGCAACCAAACTACTTGAACAGCCCCCCCCCCAGTTATCTAAAACTACATTCCACCATTCATTTTTTTTCTCTGTGGGGGTCAAAGGCTTTCTGTGCACAATGGACTATAATCTGAAACCCCTGACTGAAAACCCACAGGGGATTAACATGCCGATGGAATGAAAGACCACAGGGGGGAAAGAAAATGCAAAAAATCTGAGTGTAATAGTCACCGACCACCGGCTCATTTCAGTGTGGGCTGCAAATCACCTACTTAAACTGGCCCAACCTAAGCTCAAAGTGTATTTAGCCCCATTTCCACCACGCGGCCCAGTTCACTTTAGTACAGCAAGGTATGCAATTATTTGCATTTGCCATATGTCATAAAGAGTAACAGGTTCATGTCATCCAAGCTTTTGGCACCTTCCACTCGAGTACCAAGCCCAGTTGTCCGGCTCCTACAGGGCGGAACAAGACACTGATTTGTCAAAAGATAAATATCACTTACGTGTAATTAAAAGGTAAAACGGTTGCATTTTTCCGGCACCCTACAGCTTACTCTCAAGCAAAGCTAATCGCCTTCGTGTGAGAAACAGCCACGTGCCAAGAAGAAAGAACACAAAACACTTGATGTCCTCCGTTGTTCCTCTTTGTTTACGGCACTCTTCCGCTCGATGGAAACAAGGCTTTACATGAAACACACTAATCCATTCTAATCTGAGCCATATCTAATTTAAAACATTTAAAAAAAAAGGATATCATATCCAAATCGGATGACATCTGAGAGCTTCAGGGTGATGTATGTCTGGTCTGGGATTCTTAGGTCGTTCACAAATGTCTGCAAAATAAACAAAATGACATGAAGCTGAAATCATTTTCACTGTTTGCTAAAAAAGTAGACGTGTTTACTTACGGGTGACAGCCTATCTCTAATTCCTTGTGGCACACACCCAGATACTGTAAGGTGCTTTGTAACCGGCCCTTTCCCCATTGAAAGTTAATCCGGGAGCACATTAAAACTCTGACGACTTTATGTTGTTATGCAATGTCTTTCTCTGCTTTTGTAGAATGCCTAAAGCTTTAGGAGGAAATAGACATGCAACGCTGAACTCCTGGCCACACAAATAACTTTTTAACACACAGGATCCTGTGCCTCTGCTCAAGTCATTAAATGTAAAGGATGCGGAGAGTAAAAGAACAGAGGTCTCTTATCCAGACAAAATGAAGATAATTGGGGAGGAAAACACAGCCATGTTGGATTTCAGTTACAGGTCCGTGCACTGTTCTGCTCTGATTAGTTTGGCTGCAGTAACCAAGGCCAAAAGAAACACTCGCTGAGAACAATGAATCGTTTTATCCCACTGCTCAACTCTGAATTTTACTGGGATAAATGATGCAATGAGGTGGTAACAGAGTAGTGAAGGGAGAGAGTGGGGGCTACAAAGTGAAATAGGAATGTTAAGGTAAAAAAAAAAAATCCAGGCCGACAGGTTAATCCCGTATACTGTAGAAGTGTTTGACCAACCGTTGCTGTCTTTGGGGACTGGACACTGGAGCCTTCAGGGAGCCCGGTGGCTTTTTATCATTCTAGGTTGAGGGAAGTTGAACTCACTCACCCCATTCAAACTGCCAAGGTCCTTCACCATGTGCTCATCCGTGTTTTGGTCATAGTTGATCACAGCGTGCTGTTTGTCGACACTGCGAGACTGCCACAGGAGTAAAACACAAGCCGTTAGAGTTTGAGTAGTAAGTCAATGGACACAAATTAATCCAATCTTAAGAGGTAAAGTCAGCTTGATTTTATGAACTGCATGAGACTTTTTTTCTTAAATCAGTAAATCGAGTGATTTATCGTTAGATTATTAATTTTTTTAATTTGCCATGGGAGTGTGCACTGCCTTGCTCACGACTCACCCTCGGGCTCCTCATCAAAAAATAAATAAATAGAGATTTAGAGATTAGAGATTATGGAGATTTCCAAACTCTTTTACAAAATCTCCATCATCTTTCCATTTTTCGTGCACTGTACATCAACACAGGGGACTTTTATTGCACTGCCTAAAGCAGTGATTTTATCAGTTATCCACATGATTAGGTTATCTCAATGACTGTGTAGAGGTTTTAAAAATTACACATTGCTCCTTTTTCCCACAAATGTAAACTCTGCCACTGTGGGAAACAATAAATGCATCACTGAGCTACAGATTAAATGCAGTCGCTAGTAATAAAGAAGATATATATATTAGTGGTAGAGATAGAGAAACTGATGATCAGACTCCAGTTGTCATGGAAAGTCCTAACATTCAATTCGAGGTCTTTAGCTATGATATTTCATCTGACTTTACTTACTCTCAATCTCTGCTTTTTAAGCCAAACTGGCTTCTCCTATTACAGATAATTTAACAGTGGTTTGAATAGACAAAAATGCACGGAGCTATAGGCAAATAAATACCTACAGATTAAAAGGCTAAAGGAAATCTGGAGCAGAAACTGATTGCATGCCAAGTCAGAAAGCAGTCCTGAGCAACAGAAATTAAGTATGCACCATTTTCAGACTGGGAGCTGAGGTTTCTCCTGAATCTGGCAACGCCTAAATGCGGACATGAGCAACTTTTCAATCTAACAGACCGCTGTGGTTGGCAGAGCTTTTCTGAACATAACACACTGACTCAGGAAAGTATAAACAACTTTTCTGAGGCAACATTTTTCTGTGACTGGTCTGCGAGGAGAAAATGAGACTGACTGTTATAAAAAGACCACAAAGAAACAGACAACAGATGGAAACACAACACAGTGCAACAAAAATGTAGCTGTGTAATCACTGCTGTCAGGGCAACTCTGTGTGAAGACACTGTCACTAGGTTACACACTTCGAAACGCACGCATGAAGCATGCAACAAGCCTCCCACTGGTGTTTCCACATATGAAACTGGCTTTCCTGTCTGACATCAGTGCAGAGCAATGCAACGTATCCCAAGCCGCCATTCACACATCACAGTGAAGATCAGTAAAGGACTCATGACACTCAGCCACTGTTTGCTGTATAAACAACTTTCACATGCCGTCTCTTTAACACACACCTGCAGCATTAGCTCACAATCATCCCGGCCAACAAAGATCATCTCCCGTGGCAACCTGTGGCGTGTGCCAGAGCTGCTGACCAGGAACCATGATGTCACACTCATGTTGGGGCCACGAGTCAGGATCTTCTTAGCATCCTGCAAAAGGATAACAGCAAAAATATTTAAGGATTATGATAACGATTTGTAATCAATCAGACTATATATATATATATATATATATATATATATATATATATGTGTATATATATATATATATATATATATATATATATATATATATATATATATATATATACAGCAGTGTTCATATAAATTAATGCAACACAAAGAGCTTTGCAGTATTAAAACAAAACATCCATCACTCCCTACAACACACGTAACATAGTAAACAATCAGAAACGAGAAAGAAAAATCTGCAGGATATCAAGAAAAGAAAACTAAATAATAATTGTCAAACAGTGAATAAATTAAACCAGTAAGAGGATATATCAAGACATATGGGTAAAAAGACCAGTTAAGGCTGCAGTGTGTAATTTTTGGTGAATTATTGTTGTTACTCTGCCTCTGTTTTATACATTAATAAATTTGTATGCAGCATCCTTCATCTGAAAATCAGACATGACTGAGGAAACGTTTGTGTTGAAGAATTCACTTGTGAAACTGGATGTCTTTGTGTTTTTTCAGTCATACTCTTGACCGGTTTGCAGCCGTCTAACATCAGTGGGGCAATGTTGCCAGTGTTTACGTTTGACTAAACACCACTTTACTGAGAGACACAGTGAGAGTCATGTGCAGCTGATAGACTCAATCAGCATTGTGTGCACTCATTTGACAATGGTTTGAGTCTAACCGACTTGCTGTATTTATAAGTTACACATTACAGTTGTTAGTCAACGTAGAAAGTACAGAGTAAAATTAACAGACTCAAAAGTAAGTGATGGAAATCATGACAAATAAATACATTCAATTATGAGCAGACTAATAACAGTTAAAATGTAAAAGGTTCAAATAAATTGATAAGTAAACAGAGCACAGTTAAATGCAAGGTTAAAAAGATAGGCCTTGTGTTTGCTTTTGAAAATATCAATACTCTCTGCTGCCCTCGGGTTTTTATTCCCAGGACTAAGAGAATGAAAGGAGGCCTCACTGTGGGTTTTGTTCTTGCAACAGTGGCGAGATTAGAGGTTAAACAGGGGAAGTCATCGTGTCACCACAGTTAGACCCGTTTATCCAAACAATTCAGTCATGGTAATGTAATTAATCTGGCGCCCTGAACTTTTTTTGTTTGTTATGTTGAGTCAGAAAAGGTTAGGGAGAGACAGGTTTATATACTAAGTCAGAAGAGGGAGAACTTGAAAATGCAGATTTCTTAGTCAGTCACACTGTTATCAGACTGTTAGTTAAATTTGATTCTTCGCCCTTTTTCACCAAATGTCTTTGATTCTTGAAGAATTTAGACATTGGCACTTTAAATTGTACATTATTTTATAAATAACATACACATTTAGCTGTAATTCAATTGAAAGAGTGTGCATGCAATTAACATTTCAATACATTTCAACACAACGCCCTCCCAAATGGTGTTTTCCAAGTGTAAATAATTGACACTAAAAATCAATGTTTGTTTCAGCAACATAGAGTAGCACAGCCTCCTGGTATCAATGTATCAGATAGTAAACCACGGACTACCATTATCATAGATAGATAGATTAAAATAAAGATAGGATTTCTTTTGTTACAGCAGCACAGTGTCAGACATATGATAAACTATACAACATATTAAAAAAAACGTGAATTAAACCACAACATATTTATATAAATATTACAACAACGCATAAATAAAATGTAAAATTAGATGATGCCCCCCAGCTATTCAAATAATATGGATAAAACAATAAAATACATAGAAATACACGATAGCTGAGAAGACAACACATGTTTAGATTCACCTGCTGCACAGTGACGTGTTTCACTGTCGTAATCAAACTTCCAGCGCTCACGTTGTTACTTCCTGTAACCCTTGTTTATTAAACCCTATAACCACATTAAATGTCTACCCACATAAGCGCTGTCATAGCTTAAGCTATGACCTGTGTACAGGCCAGTAAAGTCAGACAGTTGTTGTAATGTCAAGGCAGTCTGACAGTGACAGCCTCGTTGTTAGCTAACGTCACCAAGCCTCTGTTTTAGCCCGAAACAAGCCTCTTTTTTCCCCCCTTTCCCTGTGATTTGCTGCCAAACAAACAGCGACGTTTACCTTCAGCGCTTTCTCCGCTTTGCTTTTGAGTGAAGCCAGTGTTTAACGTCCAGCAAAAGGTTAAATCCAACGAGAGACAAACAGAAAGGAGAGCAGCAAACAGCCGCAGCAGTGGACAGGTAAATGTCGGTCACACCCTCTTCTTCCTGTAGGAATGACAACCTGAGCGCGAGGTGAAAAAAAACTCTGCTCCAGCGGTCTGTCTCCTCCTCGCGACACGGCGGTGACGTAGCCTGACAAATCCCTATGACGAGCATGCGCAGAGAGAGACTGTGGAGGAGAGGCGGGAGAAGAGCTCTCACTCTCTGAGGAATTCTACTGTGAAAAAGTAATGTATCATATATTTTAATGTGACAAATGTACAAAACAACGCCATTAGTATAATGAAGAGTTGAAATTAAAAAGGATTTCTTTTTGAAAAACAACAAAATTGTCAGTAAATTGCATCATTTAAAAGAGGGGGAAAAACCTACAACTTGTTTATCGCTATTAGGTGAGTCCTCGTGTTCATCGACGATCTATAGCATTATTGACGACCTGGACTTTGTTTTTCCTGAATTCCACTCCTTGTTCGCCACCTGTGAGCAACATAATCTGCTATATTCTAAATTAAAACCGGTACTTCTGTGAGGCCGTGGACTGAAATTGCAAACACTGTGTAATTAATGGAGACCATATCGTCATAACATCAACAAATACACTCCAGTGAAATATTATAATGTGAATTAAATGCACATTTGCTTTCATGTGTCGTCAAACCAAAGCTCTGCCCCTTATGTGCACATACATATATATGTGGATATCTGGATATGGCATTTTTATAATTATCAGTAAATACCACTGGAAAACTTTCTTAACTCAATCCTGAACACTGGATGGCGCTCTAGTTCAAATTCAGAACGTTATGATTTTCAGCTTCAAGTTACATTAAAAAAAGGTAAAGTCATATTCCGGACAGCTAAAAGGACACACATCAACCCATTCATTACACATAATGTTTTTTGTATTTCGATATTTAATATATTTATTTTATATGGATGGTTTCAGATTTAGTGTCTTTTTTACTTTTTTCTGAATGATAACTTCTAATAATAATAATCACAGTTATAGTGCTTCTTATATTTCATAAGAATATATATACCAAGACAGATTAAAGCTGTGATTAAACATAAGAAATAATGATAATAATAGTAATAATAATAGTTATTATAGTTAAAGAACTGTTTACTTTGCATTCATGGTGTCTGAACTCATTGTGTCTTTCAATGGTTTGACCAGTTTTCATTTTCTTTTAAAGAAATCCTCTCCTAAATGACGATATTTCAATTTATTTTTGGGGGTTAAATGCTGTCAGTGGTTTACAGAATAAAATTAAAATGATGAAGAGAAAGAAGAAACCACTGATGTCTCTAAGTTTTCTCCAGAACTGTATACTATTATTATTTTGTTGTAAAACTGTTATAAGGACACATTTGTGCATCCAGTGCAAAAAAAAACCTCTTGCCTTGCATACTGCTGTAAATGTGTGAGTGACAGTTCCTCCACACAGCACAACACTACATCACCCTCGGGAAGCCAGTGGCAGAGCTGCAGCAGCTCCAGCTCTGTGGTGTGTGTGTGTGTGTGTGTGTTGGGCAGTGCAGCTGGACTCAGGTGAGGGACGGTTGTCAGTTGGGCAGCACACAGAAGCCAAACCCTCTGTCCCGCTGTGTGGCGCTGCACATTTACAGCCCCTGCCCAGAGACAGACTGTAAGCTGTGGCTGTCAACATCTGCTCCAGAGACTGTACCATCTGCCTGAGGGGCCCGGGGGAGACATCTCTCCCTGTCTCAGACCAGCTGCAGAGCCCCAGACGTGGACCTGAGTCGTCCTGCAGAGGCGGAGAACGGGGCCAAGATGGCCCTGACACAGCCAGAGTCTGAACCGAGTCCTGGAACACATGCAACGTGTAGGTTGTCACCACAGTCAGGTTTAGATCAGTGTTGTAAATGTAACAAAGTACAAATACTTTGTTACTGTACAAAGTAAGTACAAAAGTCACATATCTGTATACATATCTAAACTATCTTTGTTACTCATTACTACCAAATAAAATCAGAAGAAGAGTTGGTATTATGGTCTGTATTTCTAGAGCACTTTTCTAGTTTTGATGAGCTGCTTTACACGACAGTTTTCACCCATTCACACGCTGCAACATGGGGTTAAGTGTCTTTGCTCAAGGACACATATAGATTTAGCAGAGCCAGGAATTGAACCCACAACCCACAACACTTTTAATTCTAAAACTTAACTACACTTTATATATAAAAAAAAAACTTTTGATACTTACGCACGCACACATGCGTGGAGAACATGCAGACTCCACACAGAAAGGCCCTGGTTTCGACCAGAAACATGGAAATGTACAGGTACACGGCTTAATGTTAAGACCTTTTATTTCATCATTTTTTGAACGAGACAAGTAAAAACAGTGTACAAAGTTTATATTATTTGTTTACTAAAGCTGGTGTCCTCAGTCTCAGGAAAATGGAAGGGCAGGTACAAAAAAAAAGTTGAAATTAAAAAGTATAAAATGCATTTTTTTCCCTATTTTCAAAATGTGACAGCAAAAAGGTAAGTGTGCATAGGAATAAGTAACAATCAGATTGAAGAAAGAAACAAAAAAACAGAGGATGTTTGCAAAATGATTGAAGTGAAAACATAAATCGTAAAAACCAATACATTCAATAACGCACGATGCACTTTTGAAAAAGAAAAAAATGATTATCCGTCTTCTTAAAAATACTGAAGCACATTTGGAAACTTTTCTGAACACTTTGAAGAGAAAAAACCAAAAAAAAACAAAAAAAACCCTTCTCAGTTGTCTCAGTTTAGCCTCGGCCGTAATCTATAAAAGGGGAGAAAATTCATTCAAACAAAACAAAGTTCTTGTTTTATTTGTATCCACATTTAAATTTACATTATAAAAAAAAAAAGAAAGAAGCTAATTTAGTCTTTAACCAACCATAGAGCACAAATAAGAGTTCAAATACAATCAGTTTGGGGCAGCAAAGTGCATATCATTGGCACAGTAAAACTCATTTTAGTCATTGCTGGTCTCATATAAATAACTCATGAAGCTCTTGAAGGGGGGGGGGGGCATCAATCCTCCCCCAAAAGAAGTAACTTAAAGATGACTGATGTGTGTGTGTGTGTTTTATCCAAAAGCCCAGTTTGCAAAGTATTCCTAAAACAAAAAAAAAGAAGAAAGAAGTGTAGTATGTTTAAGTGACCTCACTGAGGCTGCAGTGAATGCACTAGGTGGAAAACACCCAATACTGTACTGTACAAGGAGGAAAAAAACCCAGAGGAGAGAAGAGTTTCTGATGGGTCAGCACTGCATGACCCCGATCAGAGGGAAAACCAGGTGGTGGCTGCAGCAGAATGTTGAGGAATAAAGGCATCGGGAACTATAAGCACTTTCTTCAAGGAGGGCTGTGGGGGTCGAGTTATGTTCCTGAACAGGAAACTGGGCAGAGACTCCAATGTGCAAACTGTAATAAAAGGAATCCAGGTTTTTTTGTTTTTTTTAACCTTAATGATTAATCACTCTGCGCTCTATGCATGTCTGTCATTCCTCAATTCCGTCTGTATTGCACAATTGATTTATGAAAACGCATCGAGGTGCGGCGCTGCGACGCCGACAGAGCGACCGGTGGAAGTGTTAGTCAGCAGAGTGAAGAAGAAGAAGAAGAAGAGTGATAAACATCCTCTGAAGGAAGATGGCATTTCAGTCTGGGTGAGGGAGGGGGGGGGGGGGGGGGGGTCAGCCATGTTTCACACACACGCAAAGTGTGCAGAAGAAAAAAATGACTTTATTTAACACACGGTACATTCACGTTCAGGTTTGAAGTCAGAAATGTCGTTGGTCTTGATGGTGTTTGAATGAAAATATGGTTCTCGCTCACACGCACGCACGCACGCACGCACGCACACACACACACACACACACACATACTCTGCTCACATGATGTTTTTGGTCCACAGTATGCCCATTTCTATTTAAAACTGTTTTTAATTGTATATGTTCAATACAAAAATGGCCCTTTTCGAAAAAAAAAAAAAAAATGAATAGCAGAGGCCTAATTTGTGCACAGCATAGCTACATTTCCCCACTCATTATGGTGTATGGATGCCTGCTCTGTATACAACATAACAACCAGGAAATGCAGGGTATAGTGTTAACTCGCTCTCTCTCTCTCTGTGGTCAGTCTTTAAAGGCCACACAGAACAACCACAGATATCTTTGTTTCATCCTCTCTCTCTCTCTCTCCCTCCTCCTGTTAAACGACTCAATTATTTCAGATTGTAAATGTTGCATCCATCGACGGGCGTCTGCAGACAAACGCTGGGAGAGACCCGGCCACTTTTCTTTTTTTTTTTTAATGTGTTTTTTTTTTTTGAGAGTGCAGTCAGGTGGGAGGGGGGTGGGGGGGGAATAGTGAGACCAGAGGAAGGTTTGAGAGTCGCTTTAGGCCGTCCCACTGGCAGAGTAGGAGAACTGGGGGAAGTGGGGTCTCCGCTCACTGTCGAAGGACTCCATACTGTCATCTAGAGGGCAGAAGAGGAAACCAGTTAGCTCCAGACGACGTTTACAACAAGGCATATGGGTCCATTGGATTTATTTGATAATAATATGCCATAATAACATATGTCATAAAAAAAAGTAGGGTTAGAAAGGAGAAAAATGACTCAGTAAGAATTTCCGTTTGCAAGAGAAACACTGAGAAGGATGAAGATCAATTTACTTGAATAAAGTGCATATTTAAAAAAAAAAATACTGATGTCATAAACAGTGATAATCTGCTGCATCTTCATATTTGATCCAATGAATCTTCTTAAATAAAGGAGCAGATGACACACCAAACTATATGATAAACAAGCCACTGTACAGTATACATAAAACAATAGTGTAGCGTCCAGGTGGAAAGTAATGAATTACATTTACTTGCATTACTGTAATTAAATAGGGTTTTTTGTGTACTTGTACACAAAATGAGGTCTGAATGAGGACAGGTGTTAATTAAGGTCCTTGATTGAGTGAGAAAGTTAAAGCACCTGTGACCTTTGACCCAGTTTGACTCACACATTATGTGTTTACATATTTGATTTTGTCAGCACTTTCATTTGTAAAGTGTTGCCTTTAATTAAAAACTATTCATGTGACATTTGTGTCCCCTTGTCCTTTTTGCACGACACAAGATAGAACCTTGTTAAAAAAGTAACTAAGTAACTTTTACTTTGAGTAAATCTCAAACAAGTTACTTTTTATTTTTATTTTTAGACCAGTACTTTCACTTGTACTTAAATTAAATGTTATCAAAATGGTGGTACTTTCACTTCTGGTTGTGTCTGAATTCCCATAGTTTGGTGTTGCTCCCTTTAGAAGTTATAATTTGTCACATTTAAGTTACTTGGCAGAAACTAAACATACCGCTCCTAAGCATAAATGCTTTTAAATAGAAATCCTTTTTGTTTTCATTGCCTTAGGATGAGCCTGTGTAAACTCTGCACCCACAAATAGGCTTTCTCCACATTATCTGGTGACATTCATCTGGTTCTCCACAAGAGGGCAGAGTGCTCTCAAGGGAGTAAGCAGTAGAATGGTGTCTTTATTTGTAAATATTCTGTACAAAGGACGATAACCAAACTTCCTGACACCTGACGTTTTTAATATAAAAGGTGACATTAAGGGAGTTTATAAATAATAAACTACAGCGTCTGCTGTCATCACCGCATGTGCTTGTTCTCATTTTTGAGATGTGATGACAATTAGAGCACACAGTGTCAGAAAGGGTCACACCACATGTGCCAGTGTTTGGGTTTTACCTTGTCCAGGTGGTGTAATGGTGATGGTCTGTGCTGTGAACTCCTCGTCAAAATATCGCGTGTCTGTCTCCGAGGTAACTTGGGGCTTAAACGGCGGGACCAGCTGTTGGAAAGGAGACAAGACAAACATATCAGCACATCTGCGCCGCCCGTCAGCTTGGCAACAGTTGTCGCTCTGATGACAATCAGTATCATTTCTGTGTTATTTTTTCATGCGACAGAACTTTATTGAAGCCTCGTGGGGGCGACAGCGACTGGGGTTTATTGTCCCGCAAGTGAACGGGGGGGGGAACAACATAAACATTTTAGAGACTGACCTTCTTTTCATAAACATCCTGCCATTCAATTCCCGCAAAGAACTTGTGCTGCATTATTTCCTTGGCGTCGTCAGGACCTCCACCTAACCTGGAAGATCGGGACAAAAGTTATAACTCGGTTTATCGTTGGGATTATCAGAGACGTAGTCTTCCGGCTGCAAAATAAACTTTGCGGTCCACTCATATGTGTCATCTCCAAACGGGGGAGGTCATTTACAAAATTGACATCATGCTCTATTAAAGAAATTAGCAACTGACACCAAAGGAAAATGTTTACTGACGTTATGAATGAAGTGCCAAATAGACAAATTATCCTATCAACCTGGAAGACTGCATGAAATGTTATGTATATGTGTGTATATGTATATATATATATATATATATATATATATATATATATATATATATGTGTACACACACACATAGACATAGACATGACAGCGGGTCCTCACCTCTGCATTGGCTCCTTCTTGAGAAGTCCAGAGAGCAGCGAGCGAGCTTCGGGCCCAAGTGTCCGAGGGAAGCGGATTTCCTCCATCAGAATGAGCTCAAACAGCTTCTCGTGGTCCTTGTTGTAAAACGGGAGTCTGCCGCACATCATCTCGTACATCACGACTCCCAGACCCCACCAATCCACAGCGCGGCCGTAGTCGTTGTCCTCTAGCACCTAGGTGACAAAGGAAGGGGTTTTACTGAAGCACAGGAAGGCAAAAAATAAGGGGGACTTCAATATGACGCAGCTAAAGAAACTGACAGCAGAGAAGAGAATCAGTTTCCTGTTTACACCAGTCACTTGAAATACAGTGTGTTTTAAGTGTTTTTGGATAGACAGTAGCCTTATTCTAACTTTTGAAAGCAGCTGTGACGGCATATTTACACAACAAACTGAGGGTTTTCCAGGCGGTGTTTGGACATCAGAAGGCCGTGAAGACAGCAGCCCTTTAGGCTGGATACACAAACCCTAAAGCAACTGGGTTGCCCCCATCACCCCCCACCCCCCACCCCCCCAAAGAATCACCTGCCTCTCTCCCCCCCCACCCCCACCACTGGTCTGGGCTTCTGAGGCAGCCACAGCCAGCAGTGACTCACATCTCACATTAGGAGCTGGGGGGATAGAGTTTCCCCTGGAGCCCTGCATATTTAATCACCACAGGCCTCTCCACACATACACAAACATATACAGATCAACAAGCAGCAGAGGTGCGAGTCACTTAAACAAGCAAAATGTGTGGCAACAAACACAGAACCCGGGGTCTCGGAAAGAAAACCGCTAAATGCACACAACCGGTCGCCGACAGAAAAATATTTTGTCTAATCATTTCCATATAGGATGACTTTTTTTCTAATGTGCTCACTGAGCAGAGCAACCTGTTGCATGACTAATGTGCTGCTGAGCGGAGTTGTTCCAAGGTCTCCGGGGACATGTACTGGATTCTACCTTGCGAGGCGGATGTTGAAGGTGAAATCAAGACAAGGAGAACAGCCTGTTCTCTTAAACCTCCAGCAGCGTGATGCTAGTAGGCAATTTGGATCTAAAAATAGACGCTTAGGCAAAAAGACATGGGCGGATTAATAGAATTAGATATGGACACAACAGTGAACAGGCTGAGAGAGAGAGGGTGCTGGAAAACAGATGGACGTGTCCGTTAAAGGTACAAAACTACTATGTTGGTGCGTGCGCACGCAGCTGTGCGTGTGTCTGCGGGTACTTGGCCTGACGCTGTGGTGAGTGGTGAGCATCAAGGAGGAGGACTGTGAGGGCAGTGGGAGTAACGTGAAGCCGGTGTGGGGCTAGGATTACTGGGCCGTCTCTATTTCCAGCGCTGCTGTCGTGTGATTCACACCGTGCGACAGCTGGGCCCGCAGCTGCCCCATATATGTAGAAGAGCACCACAGCTGTGAAGCTGCCAGGAGCGCAGGAGCCAAGCTCATCCCTCATATACGTAACCAGGACTGCTTGCCTCCCTGTCTGTTTGGGCCTCAGCCCCAAATACTATTACACTGCCCCAACGGAGCACAGACAGGGGGGAGGCGAGGGGAGGATAAAAGCACCAACACTTGCTGCTGCGCCGGAGCCCCCCGACTCTACATACTGCACTTTCTTTGCTCAATGCCGACAGCCATTAATCTTTCAGGCTTGTGAATCCAGATCAGTTTCAGTGGCTAGATTAAACCTGTCCACATTTTTCTTTGTACTTATTGCCTCAAAGCAAATTCCCTCAGCCAATAATGGTTTTCTTCTTGTAACTACTTAATAAATGTGACAAAGTGAATTTGTCCCACTCCTTCCTCCAGAGACAAACTGCTCTGGCTTTTTGCAGATTGGGTCTCTTCTCCCTCCCTCTCCCTCCCTTTCTCTCTCTCTCTCTCTCTCTCCCCTTGCTCTGGGTGGAATATTCCCAGACGTTACAGCATTCCTGTGCAGCACACACAACAAGGTCATTGTTTACTGCAGAACAACCTGTAACACTGCCTGGCCCGCACTCCATAGTGAGGCTCGCCAGCGACCCTGTTGCTATGGTAACACCCCCTGATGTCTCCCTGTGCTCTGCTTCCGAGGCTGGAGGTGTCATAGACTTCTGTGCTTCTCTGTGGAGGAGCAGAGTGGGCGAGTGAAAGCGTAGGGTGGACAGGTGGAGCTCTCAGGAATTTCTTCTTCTTTCTTTTAAAAAAAAGGAGAAATAAACTGCTGTTTTTTTTTTTTAATCTTTGGCCAGATACTTGGCCAGTGCCATAATGGCCTGGTGCTGAAAGCTGACTGATGAACAGGACAGATATGTGTTATAAGTCAGCTATGAAACATGTGACTCTGGTGCTGCCCCCAGGTCAGGTGAGGCATTCCCTGGTCAGCAGTGGAAGCCGTGGCTCTCCTGGTGCACAACACAACAGCTGTAACCAAAGCGGTGTTTGTGTGGTGTTTTCATTTCCCCCAGGGGTGGAAGCTCACGTTTCCTCAAGTACTGGCAACCCATAACCCCCCTCCATCTCCTCCTCCTCCCCTTACGAAACAGAAAATTCCAAATGGAGTCTAAAAACAACGATACGGCAACTGTGTCAACATCTTCCGGAAAACATTTTTATGGCAACAGGCGAGGGGATAGCGCAAAAACTCGCGTAAGCGTCTCACACCCACACACCTTCCACGCTCACAATGAAATATCGGGTTACACACACAGCTCGCTGCAGCACTTGTCATACCTGCACGCAACAGGGAGTCGCCACACCCATCCCCGTACAGCAAACACAACAAGAGAGCAGCGCTGCCTTGCCTTGTGCACACGGCACACACTCATTAACTCCACTTCAGATGGAGATTAGGAAGGCATTTTGGGGCAGCTGCCCTTTTCTTCCACATGCTTCTCATCGACTGTGGTCCGGGGGCAGCAACATACGCTGCATTTATGTTTGGAATCTACTCCTCGAATAACATGAAAGTGTGAAAGTGCTCAGTCCACAGAAATAAGGCAGAAAGAGCCTGTATTTAGATACTGTGCCTTAAAACCACTTGTTAGGACTTAACCCTGACTTTTGTGGGAGTCTCATCTGGATCCACCATCCGACCAGGTTATTTTTTTTTACCTAAAATCTGCTGTATTTGACTCGATCCGAGCCTGTTTTGGAGGCATTTGGTTGTTTTTTTCTTTTTAATTTGTCACTCATCTGTTCTGCACATAATTATAGAACTCTGGCTTTGATGTGAGGAGAACAATCACTTCTGTAACTACCTCAGGTGCGAGGTACTCCGGCGTCCCGCAGAACGTTTTCATGGTGGCGCCGTCTTTGATCCCCTCCTTGCACAAGCCAAAATCGGTGATCTTTATGTGTCCGTCTTTGTCCAGCATAAGGTTTTCCAGCTAAAGAGTAGAAGATGAAAGATCGTCAGTAAAGGAGAAAGACATTCTGGAAGGTGAACTTAGAAAATAAAGGTCTTTTTGTAATGAATGAATTAATGAAGCAAGAATTAACTGGATGACGTGTCGTTGACAGACATTCTCGTAGAGCTGAAACAATCGATGAATTGATTATTAAATTATTCGACAACTATTTTGATAATCGATTAATCGTTTTGAAGCTTTTTTCACGATTAAAACAAGATTTCCGATTGTTTAAGCTTCTTAAATGTGAGTATTTTCTTAATTTCTTTACTCTGGATAACAAAGAAATCATTGAAAGTTAATCATTTTGGTTTGTGGACAAAACAAGACATTTGAGAACATCACCATTTCCGTGTTTGACGAACACCGATCAACATTTTTAAAGGTTTTCTGATATTTTATGGATCAATCGATTAATCGAGAAAATAATCGAAAGATTAATCGATTATGAAAATAATCGTTAGTTGCAGCTCTACATTCTTGTGTCCCCCCTTTGTGCTCTAATGGAGTCTGTATGAAAATGTTCAAAGTGCTAGTAGAGTTGATTGTGGGTGGTAGGTGAACCTTGCTTGAAAAGAATAGCTTGTGTGCACTGTTAATGGTCTGGGTGCTGAATTCCCCTCGTGGTGCACTTCCACCTTTTAGTAAATCAGAAAAAATGAACACACATCCACCGCTCATGCTGCAGTTTCTTTGGTTCTTTAGCAATACACCTGCAAGGTTTGAAGTCACACAGATGAGCGATTGAGAAGAAAATCCAAACACAGACACCACTTCCTTCTTCACTTTTCTTTACAACAATCAGATCAAATATTTTTAATTAGAAAAAGTGTCTCATGGAATCATAAAATCATAAAAACTTGCTTGCCCTACTTTTTTTTTTTTTTTCAAACATGTATTTGCACCTAATGAGCAAATGTACAAGATAATAAGCTGGGCATGTTCATCATGCAGTGTCATGACTTGAAGCTGGTCTTTTAATATTACCCCTCTCCCCCCCCACCCTCAGTTAAAGTCACCTGGCAGCTGTAGCTCACACGTGGCCAGAAGTGCCCGGCCAGAGTCAGCACATCCTCCGTTCCTGCTATCCTGGCATTTTCAGCAGAGCCCTAGCAGACTGGGAGCCTGCCTCATAAACCCAAGGGACAGAGGGAGGGGGAGAAAGCTGTGCTGACCTGGCTGCTATAGTTTTATCAGCTGGAAGTAGTGGGCCCACAGATGCCACTGCAACACTGATAGCCCCCTATAGTCCTCCTAAACCTAATCATGTCCTATCAGTCTGCAGCATCCATCTCTGATCTCATCTTTATATGAGACTATAAAGAGATTTGTATTGAAAAAAAGAAAAGAAAAAAAAGAAGCAGCTGAAAACTTGCACCTCCTTTTATTCTCAGATGGTCGGCAGATGTTGATGTCATTTTCTCTTTAACTGTTGTACTGCCAGCTTATAATATGATGTCATTCACTCACACGGTGATGACTTTAAAGCGAGAGACTGGTGTTTATTTCTGTATGACTGCAGCTATAGCTGAATGGACCGAGCCTCTCTTCCAGCTGCAGTGAGGTCTAGAGAGTGATCTGGGGGAGGCAGATCAATAAGCTCTGGCCACTGCTGCTGCTCTGGATGAAGGCAAACCCTATTTATATCCTGCCTGGGGAGAAATGAAGGGAAGGGTGTGAGTGTGTGTGTGGTGAGGTGGAGGGTGCGGCAGAGAAAGTGGCTGACGGCGAGGATATAAGAGAGCAAAGATGCGCTTTTAACTCCTACCTTTAGGTCTCGATAGACCACATTTCTTTCAGCGTGAAGGTAGTCCAGCGCCGACACTATCTCCGCACCGTAGAACCGAGCCCGCTCCTCGGAGAACACGCGGTCTCTCGACAGATGGAAGAAAAGCTGAGGAGAAACGTGGGGGGGGGGGGTTGTATGTTGGCAACGCGGGAGCAGGGGAGCGATAAAGACATGATAGGTTAGTGCAGTCAGCGACAAACGGGCTCAAAGGTACTCGGAATTGTTTAGCCGAGACCGACGAGGGCAGAATTGATGGCAGTTAACGGATAAAGTGGTTTACCTCGCCGCCGTTGGCGTACTCCATGACAAAGCACAGGCGGTCGTGTGTTTGGAAGGAGTATTTCAGTCCCTGCAGGCGGCAAAACAACAATGCTCAAAGCAGAACTCTGAAGAGGAAACTGCGACGTGAAACATCGCTACTATTTCATCACACCAAACTGATGAAAAGAGAATTATAAAAAGTTTGACAGTTTATACAGACTCGTAGAGAAAAGGGTTAACAGGTAAAGAAAAGGGGCGACCAGTGTTGCTATACAAAGACTTTTGTAAGAACAGCTCTTCACAACATTCCTGGTGAAAATGCCCCCTTTTTTTCCTGAAAGCATGCTGCTGGGCTGGATGGAGGACGCCCTGGAGGATTTCTGTGAGTTAGAATAAGGCTTGGTTTAGGTATACGGACGGACTTCCTTACCGTCAAGAAAGGATGCTTTGAATTCTGGAGGACTCTGTTTTCTGTGAGTGTGTGCGCCACTTCATCCTGGACAAAAAAAAACAAACAAGCCAGAGTAAGTGTACAACTCTCACAATGAATAACCATTTAGCTATCAGTCACAGCCCCGCTGCCCTTCCCTCTAGTGTGTTTTCCTGGCTCACTGCCATCCACTCACTTTTGCTACGATCACTTCCTTCTTTAGGATCTTCATGGCGTAGTAGCGTCCTGTGGCCTTTTCTTTTACCAGGATAACTTTTCCGAAAGTGCCCTTTCCCAGGAGTTTGAGGTATTCAAAGTCGTGCATAGTCTAAAGGGCCAGAGTGAGAGAGTATATAAAAAAAAAAAGGTTACAAACAGCAGTATGAACAAACTCACGCACTAAACCAGCCAGGACACACAAGAGAAGAACAACAAAAGAAGCATTTGAGGGCACTATTTCACCCGCTCCTCTAATCCGTTGGACTAAATGTGGTTGTGCGTCAGTTAACCTCTGACCCTTGCATGGAGGAGAATGTTGAAAATGGTTGTGTGGGGGACATATAATCCACCGGCCTCAGCGCTTCATGGCATGGACACACGTGGGGGTGTAAAACTTGGGCGGACATGCTATCTGGTGCTAAGCCACCCACGGCGGGAAAAGTAGAACACACATGGGCTGAGAGTTCACATGAGGTAGAGGAGGGTCAAGGAGAAGATTAATGGTCATCGTGGAAACAACTCACGGGGGAGGGAGGAGGAGGAGGAGGAGGAATCTAGGTGGCTTTTTTTTTTTTTTATTTTAATTAAACCTAGTAGATGTATTAATGTCTGCGCAGAGGTCCGTCAGTGTCTTGAGGTGTGCTCGCGTAAAGTCCGGTTGGTCCTTTTTGGACAAAGGAGACGGTAACCATGGAAACAGGACCACCGGTATTCACACGTGTATAACGGACATACATAATCCTGGCGAGAAATCACCACTACCCGGAATAGAGCGCGAGAATGAACGGAAACCTATGCGGTCACGGAAAGGGTGGCAGAGAGGATGCACAGTTCAGTGTGAAAGGGTCCATACCACTTTGTGTCTAGGTTTGGTAAGGTAGACCTCCATATCCATCGGGTCTGGAGAGGAATCCATCATCTCCTCCTCTTGTTTCTGCAGACCTTCTGCCACCGTCTCGATGGCTTTGGTCCATTCTTCCCTGAGGGAGACACAAGCACAAGCAAAGATTATATCAAGCCATTAACCGACGCGTAAGCCCAGCAGCCCAATCGCATAATTGTCTTCTTATCAACAGGAAGGTAATTACAAGTTTGAGTCCTGCCAACAGCCAGTGGGCCTTGAGCGTAACAATGATTGAATGTGTACGTTGCGCACGTGTTTAAAAAGCAGAGAATCTCTTAAACTGCTAAACAGGCGGGGGGCAAATTCCCCGCGTGTAAATGATTTGTGTTTTTCGGCTGCTCTGAAAGCTGAGAGGTGTGCGCTCCTTGCTTGCCTCTCCTCAGGGGTGTCCACGTGGAAGGTGCGCTCGATGACAGTGGTCCACTGCAGGCAGCGGATGATAAATGTGTTGGACTTGGGCCGTTCTGTCTTCATCAGCTGGCACTCTGACCACGGCCATGGAGGGAGGGTGGGAAAAAAAAAGGAGAAGGAAGAGAAGGGCCAGTGTGCAGGAGAGCACAGGGGAGAGACAGAAGCACAGTTAAAGCCATTTGTCTTTATCGCCACCGTAACAGACACTGTCGGCTAATTTGGAAAAGAACAGGTGCACTTTGGCGGGAGGAAAACAACTCGGGTCCTCACATAGTCATCACCTTTCAAACACTACATCTGCTAAAATGGTATCAATAAGATTTGAATGATAAAGCTACAGTTGCTGCTGTTACCGATATCTTCATGAACTTCTAATAATGTAACTTTAAGTAAGTTTGCTGTGTCTTTCGTCTGAAAACAGCGTCTGTCAGACCTGAATTTGTGTGTTTAGATTTTGAACAGATTTTTTCCGACTTCAGAAGTTGTTTTGTGAGCGCGTCTTTTGTGTTTGCAGCCTCTCACTTTACAAGTGCACCGTTGCCGCTACCTCCGTCTCTCCTCACGGAAAACAAATCACTTCCTGTGTGCAGTGCACCAGGTGAAACAGGATCTCAACCGCGTGGACCCGAGAGTCCTATTCAGCATTGTGTGAACTCATCTGACATGGCTTGGATGTAAACTGCATTTACTGTATTTACATTAAAAAAAACGACGCACTAACATCATAAATATCACCTTGAATCCAAACATTTTTTTCCCCAAATGAAACTGCTTCTTATTATCGACGTATTAGTCAAAAAAAAAGACGGAAAAGAAAACAATTTCCTCTTCAATCCTTGCACTTTTCTTTGCAAATAAGCATCTCCTAAAACAATTATTCACCACACAGTTTAATAACTGAATTTTGAAAGCAGAGATTTCCATCTGCACCTCCATCGTGTTAACATCTGTTCCCAAATGAAACATGTCAGCAAATGTGTCAGAACGGGACACAAAATGGCCTCTGTTCTGATCGATGGAGGACCGGGAAGTGGACCACCACTGAGATGCAACATGGCTCCATCAGGGTGAAAATGTAATCCAGCTGCAGCAGCTCCATCAGTGGCGACGCACCATGTGTGTGTCCCCCCCCTGCAGTGGGGTCGCAGTGGTGATGAGGACCCAACGCCACCGCTGATGGAGACAGCGCCGCGGAGCGCAGCCCAGATAAACACTTGAACTCAGGCGGCTAATAACCGCGATAACTCAAGAGTGTCGGAGAGGAAGCGTTTTGTTAAACAAACAGTGTGCTGTCTAATTGCTGTGTTCAGTCATCTCGCACAGCTTATCACAGCAACTTTCTGTGATGTGAACATGGAGCAGGCTGCTCTGGGCAGTTCTGCCGCTGCTGATGATCGCTTATCACATAAAGACACGGAGATTTGGAAGGGAACACTCAGGCAGACTTGCTCTTGCACTAGGTGGCATTGTTTGCATTTCCTTAGACGCTGTAATTGTAATATTACATTTGAAATATTCACACGACGACTCCATGTGTGTTTCTCAGTAGAGCGATATTCCGTGACTCCTGTCAACACTTTTCATGAAATATCAACTTAATCATTCAAAAAATATAGTGTTTCATTGTTAAAATACACTTGTTCTTTACGCTGTGGTTTTTTTGTTTATGGGCGGGCCTTAGGAAGCTACCTGCTGATTGGCGACAGCTCAAAGGACCGGAAGTCGTCACAGGCTTGGAGTCGCTGTCCATCTGGCACTTGTTAGCTAAACCAAGTTTTTCCCATCGACATTCGACAAAATAATTGTAAGTGTCTAACGTTTGTCAAATTATAAACGTTAGATATTAATAATTATTTTGTCGTATGCCGACATGGAGCGAGTTCCAGACAGCGACTCCAAGCCTGTGACGACTTCCGGTCCACTGACAAAATTCAGTGTATTTTCAAACAATAAAACACAATATTTTTGAATGATTAAATCGTTATTTTATTTGCATCTTAAAAAGTGTTGAGAATATTGACACAAAACTAATTCCATAGAGAAGAAGGCATGTTTTCATCACAGCAGCAACTTTCAGTCACAAAAATATTCTGTTTAGGCTGCTAAGCAATGTCTTGGTGACAGAAGTTACACACTGATGCTTTAAAGCACTGCTTTTTTTGTTGTTTACTAATAAACAAAGAGAAAAAGTGATCATTTTGAGATGATGTTACAGCCAATTTACTTTTATTTCCATTCACAATCATTTAAAATCAAATTAAATCAAACAACAATTGGTCATATTAGAGACACACACGTTTATAACATTTGGCATTTGGGATGAGATTTGTTTTCCTCTTGATAATGACCTTTTTTAGAGGTGAGATTCATACAAAATGTACGTAACATATTTGCTAACAAATAAGGGTATAAAAAAACTCTGCTTCAAGCAGCTACTCACGTGCTACGGAGAAGTTATTTAGAGGAGTTTCCAGCTGGTCAACATCTTGTGGTCGCTCTTTGTAGCCAATGAATGTACCATCGCTCTTCAGGAGAAAATACCTCGGCCTCCAGGTCTTGATGTATTCTCCTGAAACGACATCGGAACACAGATATAATAACTTGTGAAGCAAGCATGCATGTTCTTGTGTTTCTACTTTTTTTTGTTTACATTATGCATTATGCATTAGTCCAGTGCCGCTCACTGCACTCCCATCTTGTCACCGTCTTTCTTTCAGTATAGGTCAGCTGCAGGACAAATGGTTGTTTTAGTGGGAGACAGCCAGGACACTCTCGACCAGTCCGTTCCCATACCAGCAGTTACACTCTCTCTCGGTCTTGGGATTAGACTCTCGGGGAACATTCAAAAAGGGTCCATAAAACCGCCTCCGACACCTTTCTTGAGCAGTTTATTGGTAAATTAGTTGGGAAGGACAGAAAATACTCAACTTATTATTTGTGTGCCTCCATTACCCACAATGCAACTCCTCATCGACGGATCCACCTGCTACTTAGGTGCGTTATTCTTGAAGCAGCGACTGTAGCCTGCAGCTGTTCGCCTCAAGCACAGAGCAGTTGCAGACTAGTGAAGTCTGGAAAACTTGCTAATTTCTGAATCCCCATCCACTGTATTTTCTTGCTATTATTACGATTATTCTTCTCAAACTTTGTCATCGTAGTGTTCTGTTGACATCCAACAAAACCTAAGGCAATGTGCCAAATTTCACACAGCTCCCTCTGGTGTTGCATAAAGCTTTATACAACCTTCCCCCCCATGTATACAGCAGTCATATCAATATATAATAGAGATGCTATAACTGTAAATGCAGTGTGTTGTTGTATTAAATGCAACTACTTTTCTTGTTTTCCAACCAATCACTACTTTTTTTTTCCCCCCTCCAATAAAACTTTCCAAAATTCCAATTTTCTAGACAACACCCCGTAACCTGAAGCCATGCATGTCCATCCCATTCAGTCAGACACACAAGCATCACACAAATGAAAGTCTCACAGGCAGACAAAACTCAATTTATTCCGGTGACGCTTCAGGAAACATCGTGCCAGATGTTGTGCAGACGGGGACAAAAAAAAAAAAAATAGCATACATACCATAACAAGGCAGTGGCACACAGCGTAGAGGGACTTGAATATTTATACAGGAAAAGTGTAATTTATTTTTAATCACGGTGCTGCAGATTAACCCCATGCAGCGCTGTAGCAAGCTGTCCTTAATTGCTCCATTTCCTCCAACACAGAAGTGTGTGAGCGTGTGTGTAGGAGAGAGAGAGAGAGAGGGAGGGAGAGAGAGAGAGAGAGAGAGAGAGGTGTCACTGCAAGCTTCTGTTACCCTCCTTATAAACTCACTTATGACTGATGAAAGTGATAGCAGATCAGTTTGAGGCAGAGCAGACCAAAAACAACAGCTGGACATGTTTTTCACTGTTTAGTGGATGCTCTTATAAAATATTTGACACATTTCGAGAACACTGGCAGAGCCTTTTCAAGATCTGTCATTTCCGACAGCATCAAAATGATCAACTTCCCCTTCCTGCTTTATAACCAAGTGCCGGCAAGTGTTTGTGACATGAGAATCTCAACTGCAACATTGAGTCTTGACCGGCACCATGTTGAGGTTAGAGCTGCAAGCCAACGATCGATTATTTTCTCGATTAAACTCCATAAAATGTCAGAAATTGTCAGTGTTTGTCAAACCTGGAAATGATGATGTTGTTGAATGTCTTGTTTTTGCAACCAGACGTTCACAGATATCACCTGCAACCAGGATCTTATTGGTTTATACCGGCTGTCAATCACACTGGTGTCCACTCAAACTGACATCCAAGTTTTCTAAAGCACAGAGATATATGAGTGTATGTTCTATTCAACGAGACCTGAAACTAGTGATTGAGACAATTAACTTCTCTGGAAAAAAGATAAAAACATCAAACATCAAAAACACACAGAAGTTAAGATAAAATAAAACAGACAAATAAAACAATGAAAGATTGACACAGTAGTTGGAGGAGGTTAAAATTAAATACAAGACTTTAAAATGCAAAATGCCGAAAAAGATCGCTGAGGTGATCGTGGGGGGATGGTCATGATGGGTAAACTAATCTGAAAAGCTACATTTTAAGTTAGGATTTGAAGGCAGACAGTGGTGATATTGTTCGGATGAGTATTCCAGAGTTTGGGGGCAGAACGGCTGAATATCGGGCAGGTGGTATGGAGAGGAGAGAGGAACGTGGGGTTTTAGTGTCTTACCACAAGAACACATCGGCATGTAGACTAGCGGAGCCCGGGAATCATTCAAACCAAGTCGCCCACTGGTGGCTATTCAATATATTCTTACTTCCCCATTGGCTTCAATGTTATGTACATTTGATGGTTTTATCTGCATTTTCTGAGAGATAAATGTTACAAGCAGCCAACGTTAACATCAAATGCTTTATATTCATTTAAGTAATGAAGAAGACACATTAGAGCAGCACAGTTGCACTAGCAAAGTTGTCAACATGGAGCAGGATAAATCAGGCTGTTTGTTTGTATATCACGTTCCAACAGGGCATTAGTCCACTGAGCTCAATCAAAGTATATATATATATATATATATATATATATATATATTTATTTATATACTGTATAAAAACCTGATTTGCCACGGCTGGCGAGGTGCTGCGAAACATCTACGACACCACTCCCAGAGCACATTATACTTGAGTCCTCAATGCACAGCAGATGTTCAATATATTATTACATTTTTCATCATGTCAGTGAAGGGGATTTGTCATCTTGTTTTCTGCCGAGCAAGTGTTTTCACACCAAACGGAGCCCATTTAGCAAGTAGCTCAACTTTCTCAGTCGTGAAATTTTGTCACCTCACAACACCAGCAGCACTGGATACGCTTTCCTAATTGAAACACACACACACACACACACACACAGGCAGGTATGCGGTTGGTGGATCTCCCCCATGCCCGTTTCGATGTAATATAATTATCGCGATGAGTTGTTTACCCGCTTTAAAACTACAAGCCTCGCCAATCTACGTCCACATCAGCCACTCACGCGTGCTCGTCAACTGTCCGAGTGTTATTTATCACAGGCTTTCAATAAAACCAGACTCCCGTACCTCAGCACAACGGCGCTCGCCGTCATGTTCAAAGTGATCAAAGCATAAAAAGGGGGTTTTATTTCATTTGAGAGCACGCGCAGACTGTGTGACAGCTGTATTAAACTGAGAGCTTGTTCAACACAATCATAGGTTGCCCAAATTCTTCACTGTGCAGCCAGAAAGTCTCCTGAGCTCTCAACACTGAGCCTCGTTTTCCTCAGCTGGGCCCCAGCTGGTGCCTAGCTCTGTGGTCAGGTTTTGGCTGACCCATATCCCCCAGCTATAGTCCATGCCAGCCACACTAAGGACAGTATGTGCACAATGCAGGAACAGCATAATGAGCCCCCTACCTGACACCATGCCTGTCTCGCCCCGCACAGTCTGAATTTCAGTTTAAGTTAAAGTTTGCGAGCAAAAAATCTCATCCAGACGAAGCAAAGACCATCACAGAGCAGATCCCGACTCCCAGAGACAGGTGTACACATACATGTGCTTGTGTTGTGTGTGTGTGTGTGTGTGTGTGCTGTGCCGAGTCAGGCACACAAAAGGTATTTGTGTGTAAAACAGATTAAATCAACATCCAGTGTGGATGTGGTTGCGAGCTTCTCCCGCCGGCTCCGCTGACGCACCGCTCTCGTCAGAATTAGCACGGGCGGTCAATTGTGACGCAGCGGCACGTGGTGTGACGTGCGGCGTGCAAGTAATCAATCTTAGACAGCCTCTGTTGCATAGAAGTCATGCAGACGATGCGGTCAGCTCAACATTCTCATACATTATGTAGAGGAGGCCGTGTTGTTAGATAGGGACACATAAAAAGAGAGTTAGACAGGCTCAGGAAGGAATGTGACAGGGGTTTCAAACTCTCCTGATGTGTGTGTGTGTGTGTGTGAGCACTCATGTGATATTGTAGCGGCAACACAAACTTACTTTCCACACTTGTGTTGGAAAGAAAAGGATACATTGTTTATGTGGCTTTATTGAACTGAGACACGTCTTTGCAATTAAAAGTCTCACACAGATGTTACCCAACATCTGTGATGTACATCCTTAATTAGGGCATGCTCCTTTTAGACGGGAGGACTCTGCGACTTCCTCGTCTGTGACCACAAAACGGGTCACATGACAAGAGTGGAAGCAGCTATATCCGCTTGTCTGTGTTTGTCTCTGTGTGTGTGTGTGTGTGTGTGTGTGTGTCCTGCAGTGCAACCTCCCACTAACCGTCTACGCTTCAGAGAGTAAGCAACAAAGATGACCCTTGTCAGCTTCCCATTTATACCAATTCCCCCTTTTCTACTGTTCTATCTTCCACATGGTGGAAAGAACATTGAAAGGAAGAGAAAGTGAAACAGGCGTAGTCACATTCTGCACTTTTCAAACATTAAATGAAGACCTGCACATAATATTACAGCGGTTATACTGTACATAGGGAGAGAATAAAACCCAGAATGCATCCTGTGTACAGTGAGAACACAAGCACAGACTGCTGACATAGGACAATGGGCCACATAACAACACAGAAGAGCCTTCTGCTTTTAAGTCACTTCATCATCACAGTGTTCCAGCAGACCTAATCCTTTTGATGTCAACATGTTCTCCAAAACAGGAAACCAGCCAACAGACAGACTGACCACAGCCTAGATAAGATTAAAAACCCCATTTCGAGTGTCAGGACCGACTACGACGGAGATCCACGGCACGATGACCTGAATCCAAGCTCCTTTTAATAAATGTAAAGTGTGACACCGCACGTGTGACTCAAACCAACAGGCCGACTCGACGCCAGATGAGAGATGAGAGGATGAAGAAGAAGAAGAAAGCGACACACTGTGCAAAGAGTTGCACTGAGTGGAGTGCTAGTGAGACAGATCACTACATATGTTCCCCACATATGTAGGACTTGTGCGCGCGTGCGAGTGCAAGTGAAGTGTCTATGAGCCATGCATGCTATGTGTGTGTGTGTGAGGAGCTGTCAGGGCCTGATAGAGTGTCTTTACATGACAAGCAGCTGCTGAGGTCTGGGATGCGCACTGGGCAAAGTGGAAAATAATGAACGTCGAACCGCTGCCAAACACAACAGAATTCATCTTTATTTGCCAACTGCTGCACGGCCCCCGCGTGTGGACAGCTCGAGTGTAGACACGCCCTCTATACCCTAAACACTTTACACACAAAGAAGCACGGGGTGAGAAAACAGGTTCAACCACAGCTGTCACCAGCAGAGCAATCATCTCATTTACGCATGTATGTGTTTGAGAGAGAGTGAGAGGGACGAATAATGGGCAAATTTCAGGTGAGCCTTCGGCGATGAGATTTGAAATGGAAACCACACGTCTTTCTTTGAAAGTTAATTCAAGTGAAGCCGAGGGTGGGGAACTTTACAAACATAAAGTAAAGTAAAGGTTGGGGCTGGAGTCCAAAACTTTATCACATTACAACATTTCCAACTCTACATATATATCACGATAAATGATTTTTGCTCCTGGGTGAAAGTTGGTATAACAAGGTATCAGGTTTCAAAGCAATTATGTACTTGTTGTGCAAAAACATTATCTATCTATCTATCTATCTATCTATCTATCTATCTATCTATCTATCTATATATATGTACACTTTTTTACATTGATATTGAAGAAAATATACAATATAATGTTATTGCCCAGCCTTATATAAAGGTTTTCACAGGTTTCGTCAGAAAAAACAAATGTAGGGAAGATTACATTTCATTTTCATGCCGTTTAAAAAAATTATTAAAACTGGACTTTTTAAATATACGTAAGTCTGACTGAAATTCTACTTCATCAAATTCACAATGTAACTCAAGCTGGCATAACACCCAATACTAACAAGCTGAAAGGGCGACATGTCACCATCTAGTATAACGGAGGTGGACACACTTCAATCATTAAAAAAAGTCCCTGCTTCAACATTTGAATGGCTCAAGAGTTGCATGAAGCCATTTGCAAGCCAACTTGGTTTAAGATGTTTTTAATATTGACAGCTGGCAAGGGAGACTCATTAAGGTGTCATGAAGTAAAAGGGAAAATGTGGAATGCTTTGGATGTTAGAGAGAGAGAGAGAGAGAGAGAGAAGATGGAGAATGACAGAGGTTAGTGGCTGCTTCGGAGGAGCATCCTGTTCCATCCGTCTCCATGTGACGGCAACAGGAATGTTGAGGTCCCAGCTGCTGTGGTTTGTTGGCTTTTAATATCATATATCATCCGGCATTCATCACACAGCGGCCCCCAAAAGAGAGGCGGCCGCAGCATCCCCGACAAATAACAGCTCTGTTGCCTTGCGTCCACCTCTGCCTCCCCCCCCCACCCTCCCCTGTCTTTTTTAATAGCATTTTCACAACAATAATATCTGAAACAGACACCTCAACCTCAGTCAACGGGCTGGATGTGAACCTCACACATACACAGAGAGACACCGAGTGAATACACGCACACACTCAGTGAGAGGGTCAGACAAAACGCGGCTCTCAGAGCTCACACCCAGTGGCTGGACTTCCTGTGGAGGCTGCTGTTGGGTTTTGTCCCCGTCTGGCCATTCATCAGCTCGGGGATGAGAGGAAGGGAGCCAGTGGTAACTGCATGAACTGTGCATGTGTGTGTTTGAGTGGTGAGAATCGGATGAGAAGGGGGGGCAGACGGAGGTTGAGGATTAGGGAATCTGAACTCCAAAGCGAGGGAGGAGGGGGGGAAAGGGGGTTGCGCCTTTTGTTGATTTTTCCTCAGCCGCCCCCGCCGTCTCATCAGCCCTTTTCTGCCGCGCTCTGCCTGTAGGCTGCAGCTGTGGCCTGCCACCCTGTGCCCTGCATCTCAATGAGCCGCAGTCCACCCGCTCCAGAGGAGAGGGGGCTCCCTGATGCAGGGGTCACCACTGATCCCCGGCAACCACAAACTCCGCCTCACACTCATCCCCTTCTCTGAGCCGCAGAGCTCTGAGAGCCAGGCTTTCTGTGCCATCCGGGGCAACCATCTACCCATTTGCCCCATCTGGCTGTGACCATATAAGGCGGCATCAGACTCACATGCCATCTGAAAAATGCCCAGGACTTCGGGCTCCTTTATTTTTTTCCCCTCTTCTCTTTATGTCTTCCTAATCCCTCCTTCTTTTTTGTTGGCCCCTCTCGACCATGCAGCTGGATGGGGGAGACTTCGCCAGGGCTTTGGCAGCAGCATCAACAGGTTGCGTGGAAGGGCCACCCTGGCCTCCAATGCAGCCCTCTCTGTATCTTGCCCTTATCCCTCTTTTCCTCTCTGTCACCGTAGTTCTTGCCGCTGCCCCAACAGGAAAAAAAAGAAGCAAGGGGGATGGGGGGCACGACGGAGGCTGCCCCTCTTTCTCACGCTCATAAGAAAGCCCTCACTTCTTCTCTGTGGTGAGTGACACCTGCTGATTACCATAGAGACACTGTGGGAAGTTCCCCCCTGCCACAGTAGGGCTGAGATTTGCCCCTTCTCCCTGGGCAAACAAGCAGTCCATGGATTAGTAAACTGGGTTACTGCATGGCAAACAAATAAACACACATTATTTAGAGCACATTAGTGCCAATAAACTCTCAACAACCAGTGTCAGATCCAACACCCTACAAGAGGCAACGGGGGGATAAAACCCTCCAGAGATCCTATTTATTTACTTAATTACTAGAGCGAGTTGACCTCCAGCTGTTCTCAAGAGCAATTCCGTTCTAGAAGCATGATCGGACTTTCTACGGGGACTGTGAATAAAAATGTTGAGAGACGTGGAGGATGATTCGCATATCTGAGGATACAGTCAGCTCTCAGTCTGCAGACAGCTGAGCATCTCCTTCATCTCCGTCTCCCCCCCCCCGAAACTGGCAAGAGGTGCCAGTGATGTGATTGATGTCGGAGACGGGGAGCTTTTCGCTGGTCCATTGCCGCTTCCGCCATGGGTCTGGGTTGTCAGCGGGGTCATTATCCTAGCAACAGGGTGGTGGGTGTGCGGAGTGTGCGCTGGAAGTGAGGGAGGATCCAGCAAGGGTGAGCTGGTGAAGGAAAGAGGGGGTGTCAAAGTGACAAGGAGGAAAAATGGAGAGGAGAGGCAGAGGTGCAGATGACAAGGAAACAACAAAGAGGAAAAAAAGCAAAGAGTAGCAGAGACGGAGAGTGTTGCCGAGCACCACAGTTGTGGCGAACAGGCGGACTCTGCACAGCAAAGTAAGCACACAGCGGGTTTGCTCCGAGAGGAGGCGAGCGGTGAAGGTGCCACCTCCCTCAGCCTCCTGGTCCCCACCACACTGCAAGCCAGCCTGCCTATCGACAGCTGCACCCCAGTAATTTACTTCTCTCCACCACATTTAGCAGGAAGACTGCTTCCCATTACCCAGAGCAGGGGGTCTGCGCTGACGGCCAGACGCCCAGCCAGAGCGCTGGCTTCCCGGTGTGACACCCTCTGCTACTGGACGCTGCCGACAGGGAATCCGCTGCCACGTCAGTCAGGCACCGCAACTTCCACTGCTGTTTGACAATTTGGGATTATCTGGTGTAAACTTATGTGCAAAAAGTCGGTGCATGCATCTGTTCATCTCAGCCCAACTACTAAATTACGAGTAATCACCAAACTGCATAATACAAAAGCCTCTTTTATCTTTCGTACATTTTCACCCCGTGTTTTCTATAGCTTTTGTCTTTTCAGGACTGTAAACTACATGAATATTATATATAATACTGTAGTAATATCAGGTTTCATTGCATATCCACATAAAAGAACACAGTTCTTAAACATGTTTTTAAAAATAAATAAATCCAAATCTTCCAATACTATAATCTGAAAATGATGAATTATGATGTAAATGTCCCACACACACACACTGCCTCATGTAAGCCAATCCACATTGCGGATTTGTAAGGTTTTTTTGTTTGTTTAGTGTGTTTTTTCTGACACTTTATTTTGAGGCACGGTCCAGTCCAGAGCCAGTTGTGGCTCTCTCCTCTTTCTTCGATGGGAGCCGGCTCTTGTTAGCCCTGAATAACTGCCTCGGGGCATTGTCAAGTTTTACTGTCCAGAGAATCGTCTATGAAGACTTTGAAAAATGAAGAAATATATAAAACAAATTTTGGATAAGTTTGTTTCCAATTACTGCAACATACTTTTGGTTGTTTGGTGGTGTTTTCTTTTTTTGGTATTCATGCAAGTGGATTTAGTTATTTTATGTGCACTCGAGACTTGTTTGTGAAACGCTCGACACTGCAGTGACTGGGGATGAGCTATTGCTCCAGTTCTACAGCATGTGAGAGCGTGTCTTTGTGTGCTGCAGCAGTGTGTGGCCCATGACTGCCATAATGAGGGGACGTGTAGGAGCCTCGGCAAGCCCGGCAGCAGAGCTGGCATCAAGTCAAAGTGCTGAGACCGTCCGCATCATGAGACATTTCTAATCAGGTGGGTCTGCTTCTTTAAAGAGCACAAAACACCATGAGAGAAAGCTAATACAAACATGGAAGACGCGCTGGCTGAGATGTTGAAGGCCTGTTTACCAGATGCACAAGGCACAGATATTCAAACGATGAAAAAAATGTTTCATCTACCCTGACTACTGTGTCTGGTGTTCCACAAAAACCATACAGGTCCCTCCTCCTCCCCCCCCCCACCCCCCTCTCTCTCTCATTCCCACTCTGTGTCTCATGCACTTTTCCTGGACCACCAACAAGGTCTCGCTTGGAGGAGCAGCACATGGGTGTCCTTCGGTTGCATGACCAGCGAAGGAGCAAGTCAGCTCATGCGCTCCAAACCAAACCACGAGAGGGTCTTATGTCGCACGTCGCACACGCAGCATCCATCTACTCGGGGCTGCAGCGAAGTGGGTCACTGAGCTGCGATGTTCTGGGAACATCACAAAGCCGCTGCTCAACTTCTGTGTCTCTCCGGCTGCCCCTTTATCTTCCCCCCTGCTATCTCTTTTGCTGTGTTCTCCGCGACCTCCCTCTCTCTCTCCCGCCCTACCCCTCCTCACATGAGTCAGAGCCAGCTGAGCGTGCTACCCAAATCCAACAGTTGTTGTGGCCTTCGTTAGCCTAACGAGGGGGCTGGCTCTTTATACTTGTCAGGGCGCAAATGAGTCAAACAAACAAGGGCCAGGGAAAAAGGGGAGGACAAGAGAGCGCTGCTCTGTTGAGCTTCACTGGGTTCTTGGCTGCAGCGCTTCTCTGGAAACTAGGGAACCCACAATCTGCCTCTTTGATGTCTGATGATGCTCTCTGGCTTTGACGGAAAACTTTGGGAAAAACACACTTGCAAAAAGCAATGACATGCTGCTCAGTCTCGACGGCCACTAGAGGCCGTAGGCACATTTCAAGTGTGTGGGTGCACGGAGAAGGACCTAAAAGGGAAGTATCATTTGGGGATACATAACGACTGGTTGTGACAGTAGCAGCAAAGCTACAGTGTCTGTGCAGGGCTGTACTTATATATGTAAATATTATTCACGCCGTCAATACATGCACATGCACACACACACACACACACACACACACACACATTTTTATGCAGCATTCATAGTCATCATCACAACTAAACTAACCCTAACACATAAACAGCCCTTTAAAGTTGTGAGGACCAGACAAAATATCTTCACTTTTGGTCCTCACAAAGATACAAGAACACAGAACTCCCATGCCAGCGAGCTGCTTTGTCTTGCATTCCAAAACTGTCCTTCCAGAGCAGATAACCAAGATAACAGTCACAACAACATCACACATCCCAGACAGTGTCCACACGCCAGACACATTACTGCAGCACAAGGCTTAAGGAGGAAAATATCAAGGTGTGTCCTTCACAATGAGATCATCCCACTGAGTGTAGTCTGTCTGGAACAAACGTACAGCGCACACAGGGGCCAAGAATCTGCAGCTCTAATGACAGATTAGCTCCACTGGGGGGATGGAGGGCGGGGGCTTACAGGGCAACAGGCACAACAATGCTTGCTCTGGTTTCTTTCCGAAGTCTTTACTCGCGCGCGCTGAACTTTATTAATCCAACAAGGAATCGCATAAATGAGTGCAAGTTGAGCTGAAAGTGCAGAGCTGCAAAAGCGCCGCGACTCCAGCTCGCCACGAAGAAACCATTAAGTAGGCATCACAAGAGGATGAGGCAACTGCACCCTCTTTTGTCAAGTCATGGTTTAAAGCGCAAGACGTCGATGTCCACGGAAACATGGAGGGCTGCTCTTTTTTAAAACGCTAAATTAGTGTTTTGAGTGCACACATGGGAGTAATGAGCACGCTGAACACACTTGGAAGCGGTATAAGCCGTTTATTATTACGCCCACATGGTGCTGTGAGTCACTTGGGTGGCGCCGCTGCTGCCACCACACACACACACACACACACACACATTATACACAACTCCACTCAGAAGGTGCAACATGGGATGATAGCCCTTGAGTGGGGGCTGCTGCCAGGGGTGAGGTGATGGACACAGAGACAAGGGGACTGCAGGTTCACCTTCTGTGCACCGACTCTGGGGCAAAGACTGCGTGACAGTGACGCGACACTAAAAGTCTTCCTGTCAAGGAGGCAGGCGGACGTCCTCCAATCATAACAGAGAGGCTCTGGGTGACATTTCACAGGGCACAGCTGCTGAGCTGCAACAGCATGCCAACTCACTATTCCTGAAGGGTTGTTTGTTTAGTGTGTGTGTGTGTGTGTGTGTGTGTCACAACTAGAAGGGTATCACTGTGTGTGTGTGTTCCACCACACATCCCTATTGTTTTTCAATCAGTCACTCTTTGACTACTGTTACAGTTACATTTTACACAGGCTTTCTATCGCAACTTTCAGTTCCTGTCCGAAGGTGTGGGGGGGGGGGGGGGGGAGCAAACATGTCATCTTTGTGGCAGAGATGTTAAGAACAAGCATCAAAATAATGATATAACTTTCTTTTGTGTATAGTTGTGATGAAGCATTACCACATGTCACCACAAGTCACCAAGAAAACGTTAAGTTACTGCACGGAGGAGGAGGAGAACCTAAAGATACTAACTGTATGAGACACGTACGCGTGACACTTTTTAATTTGCAAAGAAGAAATGTTCTAATGGCAACAATTTTCAACGCTTCTTTCTATTTTACGACAGGGGTATTAGGGCCAAACAACAAAGGGGAAAAAAATCGAATCTTTCGAGAATAAAGTCGTAATATAACGAGATAAAAGTCATAGTATTATGAGAATAAAGTCGTGACATTACGAGATTTTGTATCATTATTTAATTTAATTTTAAAATTTAATTTCTCATCTTGTTGAAGCTGATCGCCTTTGCTTGCTTAATGATGACTTTATTCCCATAATATTACAACTTTATTCTGGTAATATTATGACTTTTTAAATATCACAACTTTATTCTCATAATATTATGACTATTCTCCAAAGATTAAAAAAATGTTTCTTCTCAGTTTGGCCCTAATACTCCATCGTACTATTTGTACTAACCCAAACTTTAAAAAGTCACTCAATCACTCACTCATCTACTAGTTCCACATAAAGGTCGCGCGGGGCACTGGCGCCAATCACAGCTGAACTTTAAAAGCTAACTACAAAAATATCATTTTTGGAAGCTTGTGATTTTTACATACTAGTCTATAAAAGAACGTTTGATGATAAGTCACAAATGGAAACCAAATTTCTATCCATCATACACTCACTGGAATGACCAGGGTGTGTCTGCATAGAACCGACTTGAGCCGAACCAGGCTGATCATTCTCTAACACAGCCGTCTGTTATACTCTTAGCCCAGACCTTGAGGAGGAGGGGAGGGGGGGTTGATGGCTAACACACAACAGCAGTACTCTGTTCCCCCTTCAAGTCCCAGGAACTCTCCTGGTGACCTTCTCCCATCACCTTATCCCCCAGACTCTTCCAGTAAAAGCCTCGTTCTCTGGCATTGAGCCTGGGCTCCTTCGGTGGTTTCGGAGAAATTCCTTATCCTATTTTACCGCCGATGGTGGTGGTGGTGGTGGAGTGGGCTCCGTGAGACAGCCGCAGTTTGAAGGCAGAGTTAGTATGAACACATAAAGCTGCTCAAAGCCAGCAGGTATGTGAGGAATGCCTCTTCGTCCAAACAACAGGACTCACGCCCGACACAGAGCCACGCCACACCACACTGCACTGACAGAGCAGCTAAATGGGGCCCACTGGGGACTCTGAAGCTGGATGGCTCCTTACATTAGATCTATGCGTGTTCGCATAAGACTAACTGGTGATCTGTTGACTACGACATTCTGTATGTTACTAAGCACAGGCATTTCTGTGGCATTTAGTTCACTAATGTGTATTATGTGTATAATAAATGCTCACTAATCCAAATTCCTCAGCAATGAAGGTTAAATATTAGATTTTTTTATACTGTGCTTCGATTAACAACCGAATCTGAATATCTTTGAAGCAATAACATGTTACATAACGTTTGTTCAAACTTGACTAAAAAAACAAACTTTTCATATTGCATTTGTTGAGTGATAGCAGATAGCAGATTTTATGAGTTGAGGTTTCTAATGGCACTTTTCCACTACAGTTTAGGTTGGTTTTCCACTATGAAGATAGTACCTACTCAACGTGGGCGGAGTCATCACTGCACGGCTGCAATAAACTGCCGTGACATAGTTTTACATGCAACACACACACACACAAATAAGTGACTAGTGACTTGTAAAGCAGTTGTTTTCAGTGGAACTGAATCCTAGAATCAGTTAATTAAAGATATTTGTTCAGTACTTCCTCAGTACTTCCTCAGACTGAAATACAGCGGTAGGGTTTGTGATGCCGCTCGCGATCAGCAGAGCTGTCGCTAAATACACCAGACTCCTCTGTTTCCCTGGTAATTGTTGGAGATTAACCCACGTTTTTTTAGGATTGTTAAGTCTTTTTAACTGATCTACAGTTCGGCATTGTTCGGCTTGATTCTTGTGTCGGATGTCGTTTCCTGTGACGGCACTCTGACCTATCAGTGGCCAGCAGAGCAAAGCAGAAGTGCAACTGAGACAGTTGCAGACAAAAACTAAAACGGTGCAGCTAACGCGTCTACGTACCTCTTTTAAGCAGCCATCCCTCCTTGACGATCACCACATTGGTCATGTTGGTGGGCAGGGTTGAGGATCCAGGTTTCCCACTGGAGGAGACGCAGCTTTGTTTCCCAAGTGTCCTTCACGCAGCCCTGTGCAGGAGCCTGGAGACAAGGTCCTGGGCTTTGCAGCTGCCTTCTCAATGGTGGTTACCTATTAGTTGAAGAGGAGTAAAAATTAGCCTCGGATTGCGGTGATTTCCTTTGCACTTGTCTGAATATTAACCCTCAGGTCAACACAGTAGAGCGGAGGTGGTGGAATAGAGAGGATCCCTGTGCTTTATGGCCCAGTTAGTAGAGAATATGCAAAAAAAAAAACACAGTGCAGCAGAACACGCACTAACGCAATGTTGAAATAACCTGTGTACAGCAATGTGTCTTTTAGCATTTATAATAAAGTGTTGCATATTTGAAAAATTCCATGCTGTTCACACACGTCACAAACATTCCTCATAGACCCTTTTTTCATGATGGGAACAGCAGTGAGAAAGAAAATAATTCTCAAACACAATACCTAAATGATAGGTTCTAACTTATTTGCAGTTGCACTGCTTATGGTTTGGCCACAGATTTGTTTTGGATCCTATTTAAATTGATATTTGAAAAAATACTAAATGACATGGAGTCTGTAAGTGAATCCTTTATGGCTGTGTTTTTATCCTGTTTATCCTGTAAGTAGGTGGCAAGATAAGTTTGAAATGTGAGGGATTGGGAAAGGTTTGATGAATGTGATGTCTGTGCTAGGTAAATTACTTTCTGAGGAGGCTGAAGGGATCAGTATCCCACAGATTTTTGGTTTGGCAAGTATGTAAACTTAGACGGCCTGAAAACAACATGACCCTGAGTATTTATCCAGCAAACATTTATAACTACTATCCTTATATCTACTTTGAAGACCATTTTCAATCTTAAGCATACAAATCCATCCATGTTTGGTCCCATGCTTCTGAGACTAAGTGTAGTAAAGACATGGACTTCACTTCTGTAATAATTAGTTTCTTATTTGGTCCCTAAACCTGATTTCTATGGTGCAGTACAACCACAAATAATAGTGTTTATTTATCACCTGAGGAAATATACACTGGCATTTCAATGACAGTGGGGGGAAAACTTCATCTGCTGATGACAAGCACATGATAGGATGAAAAGCATAGCAGAAACTAAATTAGGCTTAATGTGAGATTTGTGTGTCCAAAAATAAAACGGTTGTGAAGAGAAGGCTCTTGTTTACTCTTCCTCTTCCCCTTCTTTGTGCACTGCAGTTGCAAGTGTGGCTGTTTGTGTTCACACCTGACCCAAAGTGGAAGTGGTACAGAGATGTTTGTCCAGAGGAACAACTCTGAAACCTCTCCTAACACACAACAACAAAAAGCTCGAAAACAACTGCCGACACATTCAGAGAGTTAATGTGTGAAAGTGTCCTCGGAGAGATACACTGAGATAGTGCTGCTCGAAAACTAAAAGATCAAATCAGAGATTGTCTTACCTGTTCAAACTCATCTTAATCAGTCTGACACACAAGATAAAACTGGACTGAGGCAACTGATAAACCAGCAGCAGAAGCAGCACAAACCTGCAGGCTGTCCTAACCAAAACACAACCTTTTCATTCATGCCGTACTTCTTCTTTACGATATAAATACAGCTCTGGATGCAGGGGCAAGAGGCAAAAGAGTGATCAATTACCACGCTTGTTCACATAAATGTCACATACTGCAGCAGGCAATCGCTGACCATTGAGGGAAATCAATTTGCCTGCTGCTGTGCCGTCAGAGTTAAGTCATCAAAAGAGAGCTCTGTTTGAGTGACCCCATCCAGCTTACTGATGGGGACAGGAAGTGCATGTGACTATTATTGACAAGACTGCGAGTCATATCAGCGCGGCTCCAGGCTTTAGCACAACGGCCTGTGAATATGAATCAACGTGTATTTTACTGCCTCTCTGGCATCAATGAGCAAAAGTGGAGTTTATTTTTGCTCAGTGTTTTTGTTTATTGCACTGGGGTTGTGGTGCCTGTGTCACACAGTTTCTGCTGGAAGGATCTTGGAAAGAAGGGTTTGAAAAAAAAACAAAAAAACACAGAGTGCAATTCAAAGTCGGGATCACACAAACCGTTGGATCCGTTTGGCATCTTGGTGTGTACTCTGCGACACAGGCATGCACACTTTATATACACATCAGGATACATCACACAAACAAACCTAAGCGCGCACACCACAGCGAAAAAAAGCAACACATGCACAAGACCAGCTCTGGAGCCACAACAGAGCGCTGCTGTTTTTAATGGGAGCGACCTGTTGCAACTGCGGCCTGTGTGGAAAAGCTGGGCTGCTGCCAGCTCTGCAGCCAGCAGCCACTGAATGAACCCAGTACCCTGACAGCGGGTCACATGGTCCTCAGGCCTCTGGGCCACCGCCTGCCTGCCCGCCCGCCCGCCCGCCCGCCTGCCTGCCTGCCTGCCCTGCTGTCAGTGCAGCTTTCAATCATTCATCTTTCTGGCTCCTGCTCCAGGGGCCACACCATTCAATGCAAATCAGTGTCATGCAGCAAAGATGCCACACACCGAGCCTGTCACCGGGCCAGAGAAGACGGTCCCATTGAGTTTATGGCAGGAAGTAGAAAATCAGGTCAACATCCCCGCACTTCCTTCATCACAGATCAATAGATACAAGACTGTTTTTGCTCTATTTTGTGCCGTCATGTGGGTAAACAACTAAGTCAGCAGCTGCGCTGTGGCTACAAAGCTGGAACATGACACTCAAATATTAAAAGAAAGAGAAAACAGAACAACACGCTTTCACCTGTTACTTGAAACCAGTCCCTAAAGTGACTTTTAAGTTTGTGTTTTTAATGAAACGACAGAACCAGTGCTTCTGTGCTCTCTACTACACACACACTGTGCCAAGTTCCTCTTTCACGTTCTATGAAATCACATCAGTGGGTACGTGAATACACAAGACCGCAGCTATTGCAACCTTGAAAGACAAGAAAGCGCTTGGCTTTTAATCCTGTGGTGGCATGAAGCACAACCAGAATATGAATCCTTGTGTAAATGTGTTTGTTTTCATGCTGCAGACAAGCCGGGGAACAAGGCTGAAGATGCATCACAAAGACTGTTTTGTCCTTTTTCAAAAAAACAACAAAGACATTAAAGTCACTGCCTATAATGACATCACGCGGCTATTAAATGTTGAGCAGCTCAGACGAATGAACGTCTTCTCTCTTTTGGGAGGCACATGACAGCAGGACCGCGACGTGACGTTGACATCGTCGTCAGAAGTTATATCCCCCCTTTTTTTTGTGGACAATATACGTAAACGACTGTGGCACAGACTGGCAGACAGAGGGAGGGCAGTCGCCATAAGCCTGCGTACAAATTTCAAACATTCCTCAGATTCTGCATGCAACTGGTGGCACATTTGCGTCAATGGAGCTTCAAGTGGATTGGGTAGGAGGTGGCTGGTATTTTTTTAAATAGAGCGGGGACAGCCAAGCAGTCACTGACTGCATCACTACATCAGTTTGTTGCGTCTTCTCTGGGTTACATGCCAAGTCCCCCTACACACACACACACACACAGGACAGATGTAGTCTCATGACCAATACAATCACTTTGAAACTAAAGGTGGAACCGGTACAACATGCCTGGGGACAAAGTTCTCTCTCCATACCGTGTCTGCGTGTGTGTGCACGCGCGTGGATGTAACTTCTTCAAACAATAACAAGGCTTCACACTGGTGGAGAAGACACTAAATCCTGCACATCCACGATGAAGCCCGGTGCTGGATGAGATGACCAGCTGACAAACTTGCTCATCTGGACTCCCACCACATGAGCACACTTTTGCGTCACCGACGGAGGATTTCTAGGAAAATGAAGCCACTTTTTGAAGAACCACTGTAGTTAATATGATTTAGTGAACACACATGCACAACTGGATGGGAACAGTGAGGACAGTGAAGCCTTGACGCCAAACAGTGACCCACATTCATTACAGGAGAGGAAAAAGAAGAAACTACCATCTTATGATCTCTGAACTGTGCATGAAAATGATCACAGGAGGCCATTTGGAGAGCAACAACAACAAATACAGTATGTATGTGTGTGTGTGTGTGAGACAGTGAATGCACCACAGCAACAACAAGCTAGGAAAGCTAGCGTAAAACGAGTGTCTGCTAATTTATTTCCTACTCAAACAAGTAAACAAACGCAGTGGTAGGTCACAACAATGAATGAACTACTCCCTCGCTGAGCTCATTTGTTTTCATTTCACCTCCTGAGCCACGAAGTACAAGCGAAAACAACTTTCTCGTCGTGTAAAGTGAACGGGGCTGCGGATATTTTGGCCTCAGGGCTGTGTCTCAAAAGTGGTCATTGTCAAAAAATGAATGGTTAACATCTACACACAGAGAGTGAGAGGGAGAGGGAGAGAGAGGGAGAGGGGGAGCGGGAGAGAGAGAGAGACGTGCTGTTGTTTGAAGGAAGGGGGAAGAAAAACACACAGCAGCGCGTTGTAATTCATTACAGGACATTTTTATACGCCAGTGACTAAAGAGAAAACTTCCTCCGCGAGGAAGAGTGCGCAGAGCAGCTCATTTCACGTTTGCATTTAGCGATAAAAAGGATATGGGGCCTAGCAGGGCAGCTTGGGTGAGAATAACCGCATCCCATGTAAGTACAATGGGGACCTACCCAGTCTAGCTGTCGACCTCTTGTAGTTAACCATGCGAAGGAAACGCGGACATTTTACCTGGGCAGGAATTCAACACTGTGTCCGTCTCATTACAAGGAGCAGTTTCGGCCGTATATTAAGTTGATAAGTCCTTCAACAATCTGGACAAAAGTGCTCTCATTTACTCCGTTTCTCTTGCCTTTCTTCCACTACACCTCCCAAACGCGCAGTCTGCAATGCCTCTGTGGCAGCCTGCTCTCCCGGGTCCTAGTGCCTTGCCGGTTAATGTGTGTATATGTGTGTGTGTGTCTCACTCTTTCATATGAGCCGTAGTCCCATTAAAAAAAAAAAACGTGGCCTCGTTGAACTCTGTGTTCACACATTACCTTCATTCTACCACAAGTGGATTAAGTTGCAATCACAATGTTCAGTTTCTTTCAAAATAAAAATAATCATAATAATAATTGTCCAATTTATTAGATGTACTCATTCAATGGCACTAAAGCTAAAAAAGCAGCTGTGGTTCAGTGGTAGCAGGGATGGATTACTGAATGGGCCCCAGGCCCAGGGGCCCAAGGGCTACTATCTTGATATTTGAATGGTGCCTTGAAGCCAAATTTAAAAAAACTGACTATGTGATGTGATATGTCGTAATAGGGCCCATCAATTTGTTTGTGTTTTATTTACCCCTGATATCTGAAATGGGCCCCTCAGCCAAATAACAGTGGTTATTATATGAAAACTTTTACTTTTACTCCACCCCTGATGTTTTGACGGGGCCAGTCAGTCAATTAACGAAGATTAAATTATGTAATATGTTTAATAGGGCCCCTGAATTATATTACTGTAGCATCTGAGGTTTTATTTCTAAAATAATAATAATAATAATAATAACTATTATTATTATTAGTAGTAGTAGTAGTAGTAGTAATAATTGGATGTGGGGTGGGGGGGGGGGGGGGGTGATAGAGTGAGTTGTCTTTAAACCAGAAAGTCAGAGTTCAATTCTAAATGTGAATGTGGAGGATAGAAAATGCCGCATATACTGTAGTATTTGTAGTGTATCAGGTCTATTACCTGTTCCATGTACGTCGATTGGCGGACGAGCCATAAGTAAGCAAATTTGTGAATATTTCATTATTATCTGTTTCAAAAATTGAGCAGATGGAAGAAAAAGAAAAGACATTGAGCCCAGAATCGTTCATAAACGAAAAAGGTGAATGAGTGAAATAATAAAGTGACCGTTTCTCCTCTGAAACGGCATGAACGTGCGCACTCATAGCTTTATACATGTGACATTTGTATTTGTATTTTATAATCTTGGATTTCGACATCTCTCTCTCTCACTGACTGCTATCACTGCTCTCCTCCCGTGTTGTTAGACTTTGCCACTGCTGGTGCAACACTCATAGCACATACAGTACAGCATGTGTAGGCACAACGTTTGTGTGGATTCTGATATGACCATACTCACTCATGTCACGTAATATATCCATGTATTGGACATACAGTACATCTACTGTAGGACCACATACCAAAAGGACACAGTGTCATTTAAAAAGTGCAGTTGATGATTGGATGTGATTTTCATAATAAATGTATTATAGAAACAAAATAACAAATAGCCACCAAGGAAACCAGAACTATTTACTTGAATTGTTGCCAAAATTAACTTTATATCAACTCATCGACTGTATGACAACAAAGTGACAGCAAACTGTTGTCATTTATAGATAAAAGTGCAATTTAATGTAAAAGAAAAAAGTGGCAAAGTATTAAGGACTGTGCAAAAGTCTTGGCTCTTAAGTTGAGAAAAACTCAAAATAGTGATGCTCACACAGGACGTGGCAGTTGAGTTGATACATAGCCTTATCTACAGGCAATATAAACTTTATTTATAGATTGAGCACTTTTAAAAATTAATATAGCACAACATCCACCTAAAAAAAAAAATGTCAATAAAAGACATAACATCAGGCACGATGCTGCTTGTCAAGTGCTTTATTTAGGCTTTCTCTCTGTGTTTCCATTTACATTTCCAATAAAAGACACATATAAACTTAAGATTAGTTTCTTAGTAATGCAAGCTAAATCTTTCTAAATATACCTTTGTAACTGAGTCCCTTTTTTTGGCATCAGAGGAAATACTACTCTCAACTGATTCATCACTGGGTTGCTTAAGCAACACAAGAGAAATGTAAAAGCATTACACTTTATATTAGACTCTATCAGATTAGGGAACCTGCTTGTTTTACCAGGCTGTGTTTAGATAAACAGTCGTCTCCGACCACAAAGACTCGTTGCCAGGGAAGTAGGAGTTAAACCAGTTTAGGACAAGTACAGACAGGCCACTTCAGTTAGTGATCCACTTTATCAGAGAGCTCACATCACTGGGTCATCAATGGGTAAAGAACCCTGATATTTGATATCAATTGTGTTCATAAATGATCATGTGTGAGCACTGCGCGGTCTCATTTTGTCCATTTCACTCAGCGTTGTCCAGTGAACGACAAATAAATATACAGTTACTGTGTGTGGGTTGAAAAATGAAAAACAGGGTGAGAGAAAAGTTCCACATCAAGTGAAAAACACGGTGCGGCAGTGACAGATGCCAGTGTTCTCCTCTGGGATGAAAAAAAACTTTGTGGCCTCTGCTCCCTGTCTCTCAGCCTCCTCTGTTGTCATTTCCCCTCTTTGTCACTCACATACTGTAATGTGTTCCTCGTCTTCCTCGTCTACTATGCATCGGTCTTGCCAAGCTGTTCCTCTCATACAAACAGAGCGGAGTGAGGGTATCCCTCCTCCTCCTCCTCCTCCTCCTCGCCCTCGTCTGCCTCTGCTCCCGGTGATGGGAATGCCTGCCCTGTCAAAAGTGTTTTTAACGGCTTTTCGTGCGATCTCGTGCAGTATCTGACCAGAATATGACTTAAAAAGAACAGATAGGAGAAAAGTTGAAGGAGAAATTAACAACAGAAGGCTGGAAGAGCCATAATAGGGAGGAGGTGGGGGTGAGTGAGGGGGTCTGACCAGGACTACATCGCCCAGCAACTGCACCGCAATGTGGCTCGTCCTGATGAATTATCTGTTCTGTTGCACGGCTAAAGAATCCCAGTTCTAACTACTGTATATGCACTAACGTTTACTTGGTTACTGTCTGATGAACAAAAGGGTCTAAAAGATAAAGATATATTTAATATGTGAAGCTAAAGAGAAATAATCCTGAATGTTTGTTTGTATATGTTACATTTCTACATCTGTCTTCCTTTTATATTACGCAAAAAAAAAATACCATTGTTACCACTGCTCCTGAGCATCAGCTACTCGGTCCAGCTACATTTTTACAACGGTTTTAAATTTGGTTGTGCAAACATTGTGCAACATTTCGACGTTTTAAAGGAAAGGATAGAAACACATGGGGCTACACGTGCATTTCGTTCACTGGCCACATCTGTTTGGATCTACATTTGGACATAATGATTTTTATTCCATCAGGATGTGTTAGAAGTTAGACAAAATGTCTACATTTGCAAGCCCATCCCCACAGTGAGACTTTTGGTCCGGTGGAGGGAGAGTGATGTGGTTGGACTGTGGTTGGATGGCTGGCTGGTTGGCCGGTCAGGCTACACTGGAATGCGGGGTCTTTTGTTTGTCTGAGAGAGGAGTGGGTCAGGGGGAGAATGCCATTGATGATTGTAGAGAGGAAGAATGAACCTCCAGGAAGTGTTTCTCTCTCTCTCTCTCTCTCCCCGCTCCCCCACTCTCATTCTCTATCTTTTTCTGCGTGTGAGAACCTTCACCGTGTAGAGCCTCTCTCTGAGGCCTCAGTCCCCAGGCACAACCACTGCTTTGTCTTGCCCTGTGAACACACACCCCTCCTCTACTGGGCGCCTACGTTTGCCAGGGCCAGTGAGACACAGGGCCACTGGTCCTATTCTTATCCACACCGCTGCTCCTGCATGGGTAGCATGTGTGTGAGTCACTGCTGAATGGAGATTTACTTTATAATAAATGTATGCATTTGATAATAGTTGACTCTGTTTGGTCTGTGTGAGTAGACTGTGACTGAGGTAGTGTTTGTGTGTATGTAACTGCAGCACAGGTGCGGACAAAGGGCGATTTCACCATTTCCCCCCCCCACTTGATGCTGCTGTGTTTGTTTCATTCCCATTCTATTCCAGTGTCTGATTAAATTTGACCAGTTTTTTATTTATTGATTAGATTTTTTATTCCAAACTTTTACTCATAAAACTCTTATTTTCTTTGAAGGACGGTGACTTTGACGTCGACTTTTTGTCCATTTTATTTGTTTTTTTCAATCCCAACTTCCTCTGGTGATCGAATAACTCATTCATCTCTGGAAATTAGTAAAAAAAAAAAAGTATACTTTTTGGGTGAAGTGGCCCTTTAGATTATAAATAAACTAAAGGGGAAATTCCTTCTCTGCGTTTAACTCATCCTCTAAACTAGAAAGCAGCACCTATGGAGCACTCAAACCGGCAACCCTCCAGTTACAAGCCACGTTCCCTTTCCACTTGACCATGGGCAGCCCATAAAATGCTTTTTATTTTATTTTTTTATTTATCAAGTAGAATTTTCTTGTGACTCTTTTCAGGGCCACTTCTCTGTGCGTTCACTCGTACTACAACCTGTGTGCAGCTGTTTCTCTTCACAAGTGCACGCAATGCTGCAGTAAGATGATTAGTAAGACACATTGTGCGGACTCATTTGAAATGGATTAATTTAATGGACATTTTATATTAAACCCTTTAAAGCCTCAAAATGTCCATCTGGAATTTTTTTTGGTTTATCTTAACCAAGAAAACGTCCTGTAACGTAAGTGCTTTTGCCCATTTTTCCAGAATAACGTTCAATATCTGGCAGTTATTTACAATTTACTGCATGTTAAAGTAGTGCATTAATAATTTAAAGTGCAGAAAAACCAAAAACCAAAACATATTTAAAATAACATTTGGTTTACTTTGTCTCAATGTGCAAAAACAGGGCAAAACATAAATGGAAACTTCTTTATGTACAGGCGTTTTTTTTCCAACTCTCTTCTCTCCGGCTTCCTGCAACAGCGCGAGTGAAATTACCGTAATAACCACATGTTGGCGTTTGACGTGCAACTTCTTAGCTTTCAGAAACCGCTGGAATTTAACCGATGGCACAAACCGCCGTGATTAAGGGTTAAAATTTACGCACTACAATTTTAAGTACATTTTTAGACCAAATAAAGACGATTTTTTTTAAATTTAAACAGGATGCCACTGTGTCTTACTCATGCTCATCTGGACACGACATAAGGGTGCAAATATCTGTCTACCCTCTCTAAGGGTAACAGCCGGACTAAAAATGGAATAAAGCAGTAAGTGGATAAGAATTTAGCCAGTGGCCTCCTCTGACCAGTGGCTGCCGCCTCCCGTCACATTGCTCATTCCCCCTCTGTGTCAGAAGGCTGCGAAGAGCTGCAAATGGCCCTTTCAAAACACACGACAGCTGGAACACAGGGCAAAGGTGACCGAGGCAGTTGGGGGAAGCACAAGGAGGGACAAGGGGAGGGAAGTGTGTGTGTGTGTGTGTGTGTGTGTGTGTGGAGGGGGGGGGGGGACATGAGCAGCTGCAAACCCGTCCCTGTTTCTCTGCACTGTGCCACCATCTCTAGCTTTAACAATTAAAGAACAAGCTCTCAGAACTCTGTGTGTGTGTGTGTGTGTGTGTGTCTGTTTGTTTCTGAGGACAAATTTAGGTTGAAAACAATTGCTGGGACGACATGTTTGCAGGTGCTCAGAACCTTTAAGGGCATTTTTGAGGGTTAAGACTACACGTGTACCACTCAAACAATTCAAGGTATGCCTCAGTGTCTCAGTTGAAAATCTTTATTGATTGATACAAACTGTCACCGACCTGTCGAGGGGCTGGATGGATTCATAATCGCAGAGGAAAATCGAAGGCTGGGCCGTTTAAGTGCTTCGTTCATTTTCTGAGCAGAAGTAAGAGGCTACAGGGAATGCATTAGGTCCACTAATGTGCGCGTTATCAAATGTGTGTCTTTTGAAATGAAAACAAACTAGAAATCTTATGAGTATGAGGACAAAAAAAAGGGGCTCTGGTTGATTCGGATGGTGGAATGAGAGGAAGAACAGCTCTAAAATGTTATCAAGATGCCCTTTAATTTATCATTGTTGTATATGCGTCATGTATGCAAATACAATTTTTTTTTAAATAAAATTAATCACATTTTAAAAGCTGGATTTGAGCCTAGATAGGAGTCAAAGTTTGTTTTAAATGCTTACAAATAAAACTTTAAAAGTTTGAATAACAACAGCTCCCCGTGTCACAGGGACAGGTGTTTTACAGCCACTCTTGATGTGAGTCCCCTGCACGACTACTCTGCTGCTGCTGCTGCTGCTGCTACTTGCTGCCGCTGTGTGAGTTCACGCAGTAGTGCCGAAGTTGTGGCGGCGCGCTATCGCGAGACTTGGGCCATTATCAACCTGCTTGACACACAGCAGCAGCAGCAGCGCTGAGTGCAGCCTGCTTTGCCAGGGTCGGACTGGAGCTCAAGAAACGGCGAGGAGAGAAGCGAACATCTGGACGCACATCATGAAAGGAAAGCCGAGCTTGTAGAGAAGGGGCCGAGAAAACGGACGACGATAACGGGCGGAAGTGAATGTAAGTGTCGCGTTTTCTTTGATGTGAAAAAACCGGGGAAGCGAAAGTTAAAGTGTACTAAGCCTCGCCGCTTCGTTTCAGCGCAGTTTTTTTCCCCTGCTGTGCGAGTTCCTCCGCTGTTTAAAAGGATCCCAGCAATGCGTTTCCCAACACGGACACGGAGCTCGGTTTACTGCGCCCTCGGCCCTCCTTGTCTCCTGATAGCAAGCACTTTTCTTCTTCTTCTTCTTCTTCTTCTTCTTTAGTCCAATAATCGAACATGCTTCTCGCGCAGTAAGCGACACACACTTTTTTTAAATCTTTTTTTTTTACAGCATCAAACTTAAACATTAATTTTTCACACCTTTTAAGCTAATCCAACACAGTTGTGTGTGCGTAAAAAGTCGCTGTACTGATAAACTGATTTTATTATTTATTTATTTATTTATTTATTATTATTTTTAAAGTTCTCGTACATGTGGACGTGTGGTGTTATCAGTGACAGGTCGTGTGCGTTTTTGGTGTCTTTTTTGGACCCGAGTTAACATATGGCATTAAGGGTAGCACAGCTGGAGGTAGCGTTTCCATTGCGGTGATGTCAGAGCAGCTGACTCCACAGCTTGCAGTGTAATTAGCAAACAGAGCAGCAGTTTACTCACTCCGTCTGCGCGGCTCTTATTTTTTTATTTTTTTTCCTTCTTTCACGCCGGCCTCCCTCCCCTCTCCAGCGGACAGGCTGCTGCTATATCTAGTATCGCCTGCTTGTTCTGTAAACACCGCTGCTGGTGTTGGTGTTGCGCTCGGAAACGCGCCGGTGCGTCGACGGCGTTTGGCTACATTTTGGAGAGAGAGAGAGAGGGGGAGGAAGGAGAGAGAGAGAGCGCAAGACGCGGACTTGACTTGTTCCAAAAGCGAGCACTATACGTGGATCAGCGGATCCGTTTACACCGGGACACACGATGGGTGGGTGAGCAGCAGCAGCAGCAGCGTGTCCTGCATCACTGTCGGTGCACGGTGTTTGTTCTCAACTTGGATAAAGTTGTTAGTGTGAATCGATCTTTAAAAACCATGTGATTTTTTTTCTTGATGACACTTTAAAAATAAGAATGTTGGCTGAAGTTATTTCTCCCATTTTCTGTTGTGTTTTTCGCGACTCGCCTTTTGCCCTCTCTCTCTCACTCTCTCTCGCTCTCTCCACTTTGCTCATCCAGTATCCTGTTTTTCCTGTTTTTCGTCAGGTTATGAAGGAAGAATGGAGTTCCCGGACCATAGCCGCCAGTTGCTGCAGTGTCTGAGTCAGCAGCGTCACCAAGGTTTCCTCTGTGACTGCACTGTTCTCGTCGGAGAGGCTCGATTCAAAGCGCACAGAGCCGTGCTGGCCTCCTGCAGCATGTACTTCCATCTCTTCTACAGGGACCAGCTGGACAAAAGGGACGTTGTGCATCTCAACAGTGACATTGTGACAGCCCCTGCTTTCAGTCTGCTCCTTGAATTTATGTATGAGGGGAAGCTGGAATTCAGCACTCTGCCAGTGGAGGATGTCCTGGCAGCGGCCAGTTACCTCCACATGTATGATATAGTGAAAGTGTGCAAAGGCAAGCTTAAGGATAAGGAACTTTCCTCCCTGGATGAAAAGCTGAGCGAGAGTTTTGGACTCGGCTGCCTGGACAGGGAGAATTCCTCAGACGGGGAGCTGCACAGTAAGCAGCTCATCCGGCGACTGCCCCAGACTCAGTCTCCGGGGCTGCACAGGCCCCTCCCTGCAGAAGACTTTGACATGGACAACAGCGAAGTCGGACTGGCTGTCACAGACTGTGATAGGTCTACAAGGAGCAGGCAGAAGGCGAACGGTCACTCTGGCAGGTCCCCGGACCTTGTAAGTGTCAATTATGTGTCAGCAGAGGCCGAGCCCTGCGTCCAAACAGCTGGAAAAACAAAAGCTGATGTCAGTAGTTCCACCGTATCACTGTCCCAGAGGTCCCGGGCTTCAGATGACATGGACTGTGCACTGGATTTGTCTTTCAAGCCTCTGTCTAGCAGAGATCCCTTACACCCCTCCTACGTGGCGGGACAGCTGGCCCTCGACAGCCAGCAGCAGGGCATTGAGCCACTTGTTAAAGAGGAACACGACTTGCTGTCAGAGCAGGAGGACAGTGAGCCGACGAGCCCTGAGAGCCAGCGCTTTGGGAATAGTGCCAGGGGCTCGGTGGTGACAGGGTTCGCTGCCCTCTTCCCAGGCAACAACGGCTCCACAGCCGCCCTGCTCTCCCAGGAGGAGGACCTGATGGACGAGGAGGGGGAGGCCTGCCGAGGGAGGGAGGGCGCTGCTGGCAGGGAGTTGGAGGAGAGGAGGAGCAGGCTGCTGGGGGACAGCGAGGAGGAGGAGGAGGACGACCTGGCCTCCTCGGACATCTCCACCTCCAGCGGGGTGCTCCTGCCGCCGGGGCAACAGGTGTGCGTGTGCCCACTCTGCAGCAAAGTCTTCCCCAGCCCCCACGTGCTGCAGCTGCACCTCAGCTCCCACTTCCGCGAGAAGGAGGGCGCTCGCTCCAAGCTGTCCCCCGACGGCTCGGTGCCCACGTGCGTGCAGTGCAACAAGACCTTCTCCTGCATGTACACGCTGAAGCGGCACGAGCGCACACACTCGGGCGAGAAGCCGTTCACCTGTGGCCAGTGCGGCAAGAGCTTCCAGTACTCCCATAACTTGAGTCGGCACGCCGTCGTCCACACGCGCGAGAAGCCTCACGCGTGTAAGTGGTGCGAGCGGCGCTTCACTCAGTCCGGGGACCTGTACCGCCACATCAGGAAGTTTCACTGTGGCCTCGTCAAGACTCTCTCCATTGGATAAAAGCGCTCTCGCCCCGGTGCCATGGCATAAATGTCTTCACCACACACCGAGTACTATTAATTCACTTTTTTTATTATTTTCTGTTAGTACAAACACACACACACACACAAACACGTCTGTTTGCAGGAAACATATCTCCTGGATTCTACCCCGATGTGGCATTTTCTCAAGTTAAAGACGTAGCAGCTGTAAGACTGGAGCTGTTGTTGTGTCGTGTCTGTGCTGGAGGTGCACAGGCTGTTCAACATTAACATGGGTGCTGTGAAACTCAAGCTGGATCCCTGTGTGAGTGTGTGTGAGCTGTGAGGAGAACAAATCAGATCATGCACTTGTTTGTTTTCTGTGTCAATCTGTTTCTTTGAGTTTATTTGAGGATGAAGTATACGCTGGAAGGAGAGGAGTAAAAAAAAACAAAGCAAAACAAACATCCAATGTTTCGTAGCCTCCGGGCGACCGAGCGACGACTAACGCTAACATATGTTAATACAATCGTTAGAAAATGTGTGCACGTGGAAGATCAGAACCGTCCGTGAGTAGCAATATGTGATTTTCTTTTTAATACTCCTACATCATTATTATTATTATTATTATTATTATTATTATTATTTATTTGGGATTTGTTTAGTCCTTGAGTAAACTTATCGTAAGGCAGCAAAAGTAATGAAGTCTGACTACTGGAAGTATGATTATTCTTTTCACAAGAAGTAGAAGTTTTGTTTGGTTGAAATGAAGTTGATTACATTTTTGATTGTTGTTTATATAACACGAGGCAGGCAGATCATCATGACGTCACTGTTTCTTTCTTTCATTCTGGGTCTCGGGGAGGAGGAGAGTCTCCCTCTCTCTCTCTCTTAAGTCGCACATATCGATGAAAACAGCCTGGCAATAACTACTTAAGAAAAGTTGGGATGGGGGGGGGGGGGGGAAGTAGCTCTAAGCTGATGCCTGTAACACTGGTGCCTCATGAAGTTCTCAACACTTTTACTGAGTGAACTCACTAAAAAAAAAAAAACTGGGACGTTTTGCCACGCCTTCTTCTCAAATGAGTGACTTTTTCCTGGCCTTAAATGACACTCCCACCTGCCAGGTCATAACGAGGGTAATTGAAATACTTCACAAGGATGTCGTAAATGTGTTTAGTCAATTAAACGTTCATTTAACGACTCGTTTGGTTTTAAAGCAAACGGTGACCTTGTTATTTCCTGGTGTGGACGTTTAAAGGGCACACGCTGACAAAACCCTCAGCAGGAAGCGCGGAGAACAGGTGGATGTTCCAGTGCTTTGTTTATCTGTCCAAGCCGTGTCATTCGTCGCGTGATTTGAAACCTTTTTTTTTTTTTTCCTTCACGTCATATCTTCTTATTGTACGCGTGTGTACGTTACTACTGATGAAGCTGGAGCCTTTTAGTGATGCTGTCCCTGACTGGACAGGAAATGGGACTTCCTCCCTGTTGTCACATTCTCTTCGGGGTATATTATGTCTAATCTGTCCTGAGAAGACTTGATCAGAATTTATTTATTAGTTTGACTTGGTTCAGGGGTTTTTACCGTCGTCGGTAGGTGTCGCTCTTATTTCTACTTTAAGCTTGAAGAGACGTCGTCGGTGTCTTGCCTTGCGATCTTGGTACTCATTAACTGTTTGTTTTTTTTGGGGGGGGGGCCTGCTGTCTGTTTTTATTTTCTCTCCTGTGCAAATCAAGTTACTGTAATTGTATTTTAATATGCCGTGTGTGTAGAAACCTCTATGGAGTATTCAAGATTTGTCACATGGAACATAGAGAAGCACTTGTTTTTGTTTTTTTTGGTTAGCATGCATTATAGTTTCATCACGATTGTCTAGGCTGCTATTTCTTACTCTGTGTATATTTAATGTATATATATATTCTATTTATCAGACAGTTTTTTTTTTTGTTATTTTCCCGTGTTACATCGCACGTAAGAGTCTCCGCCGCGAGTTCTCACGGTTCCTTTTCTTGACTTGATTGGACTCCACCTCACTACAAATCAGAGCAGTTCTGCCACGGGGGGGGGGGGAACAGTGGTTCTCAAGCACAGCCACACTGATACAGCATCGGCCTACCTATAGAAATGAGACAATACAGGCATTGTCGTTCGTCCCCCCCCAGCTCCACCTCCACCTCCACCTCCACCACCAAGAACCAGGTAGTTCTCAAGGGAGCATTGTGTATCTCCCTTCTAGCTGTGGGGAGAAAAGCCAGCACAAGTCTCTCTTTGCACTTTTCTGTATTGAATGGAGCCCCCGGAATGTGAGAAAGGTATGAAGCAAAGGGAGGAGAGAGGGGAGGAGACTTTGAAACAGGTGTAATGTTTGTAGGCATCAAAGAAGAGCCCAGTTAATATATGCTCCATTGTTCCCGCTATATCACATGTGTCAAACTCAAGGCATTTGGCCCGCGAGATAATAATGCTACGTCTTTCCTGCTCTTTTTTTTCTGACTCACTGATTCGTACCAAGTTACCTCGTTACCAGTAAAATAAATGAAACAAATTAAATGTGGACTTTCAAAAAACACAGAGCCGGAACCGGGGGGGGGGGGGGGGGGGGGTATTTGTCTTTCTCTTTTAACTTTATACATTGAGTAAAAATCGAACACAGTGGAGTAAAATCAGGGAAAGACGGATGGAAAATGGAATGGTGATTTGACCTCATCAGGCCCTCGACTTTGACACCTCAGAGAACAGCAAGCATGAGCAGAGCGGGGGGTTGTTTTTCCAAAAGTGCCAGATTTAGAACAAATTTCTAGAAACTGTCAACTGTGATGATAATAAAGAGGTTGTGGACGTAGGTGTCGGTGACCTGTCCATTTCAGCGAAGACACCCCCTGAGGTGTTTAAAACATACGTGTTGGGGTTTTCCAGCGTTTACGACGGCTTGTGCAGATTTAAAATAGGGGAAAAAAGTCAAATCAAAGCGTTTCTCATGGAACATCTTGGAAATAAAGCGCAGACGAAGCGCACCGTGACTCGGCTCTCTCGTTTACTTGCACAAACACTCGCCGAGCCTTTCACAGTGTCCATTTCAAACCCGAACCATTTCTGACGAGGTGTTAAAGTTAAAATCCAGAGGGTAGACAAAAACAAACCAACGAAACGTGAGATGTAATTATTATTTCCTCTCCCTTTTTATTCGTCGCTGTCTTTATTTATAGCTCCAGGATGATCACCGCATGTGCCTTGTAGACACACGGATGGGTGTTGCATCTGGAGACGGCCTTTTTCCAATCGTGTACTCTCTTGCTCTCGACTGCGGTGTTCAAAGTTCACCGCGGCTGTTGTTCCTGTTTTTTCTACCATTATGGAAAACATTTAAAAAAACAAACAAAAAAAAAACAGACGAACCAAGAGTTTGAAGTCAACTCTGTTAATTTTGCTGCTCTGCAAGAGATTACATTGACGTTTTTTTGAGATTTATTTGACCATTTTTTTGTCAGTTTTTTTGTTTTTGGAACTGAAGACAAGCATTTCTGTGTTTAGGCTGTTTTAGTAGCCAGTGCTACTGGGAACTAACTGGATGTTCCTTTAGTTATTGTCACTGTTGAATGTGAAACACTGAGATTTTGATTGTTGACTTTTGATGGAAACAGTGGAACTCTTGACCGAGGGCTGCGTTTTCCTAACTCATGCTGTATGATCTAAAAAAAAGAAAAAGAAAAATACGACTTTATGGCTACTGGAATTCTGTCCTCTGCAGGATACAACTGTGAAATTGTGTATATTCATGAGAAATATTTATTACTGCATTGGCTTCTTGTGCAACATTTGACTGTCTCTTCATTTTAATTTGGTTTAAAAAAACAAAACAAAAAAAGAAAGGAAAAAAAAGCTTCTAAATGTCTAATGAAAATTTTTTAAAATAGAATTTGTAGAAGTGCCATTAGATTTTAATATAATTTTTTTTAATAAGAAAGGTATATTTTATAGTAATCGATTGCTTCAGTGTTAGAGGTGTAGAGATTAGAGGACAATCTTTATGCAGAGTTGACATTATTGCTTAGAAATTGAGGCGATTTACGTTGATCTATAAAACTGTACGTGCATTTTCTTTGTTTTTCTGCGCTTTCGGAGTGTGCTTGTGTGCGTGTGCTGTGGAAATGTGACAATCTTGATTTAGGTCCTTATTAAGATTATGCATAGAAATTAAAATGGAACAACTTTCTCTCCGTGTGTGGACTTCATTCATTTGCACGAGTCGTTTTCAGACACACACGATCATCAGTGTAAGATTGTTAAGAGCTCTTTTCTCTGTGTGTGTGTATGTGGGGGCAGCACTGCACTGTGTACAGAGACAACAGAATGTGATGATACTGCTGGTCTTGCAGGCCCTATCCCTCTGAAACCATAAACTGAGCTCAAGGACGGAGCAATTTCAAGATGGGCTCCCATTGTTCCCCTGACCTGATGCCAATACACTCTGAAGGAGATAAACCTGAGGGATAAACAGAGAAGCCCACTTCCTACTGTAATCATTACCCTAAAGTCAACTTTGCGTCAGCCTCGGCAAAACCCAAACTTGACACAAACTGGAACCTTTACCAAGTGTGCGAGTCTAATTTAGGCACTTAATGCCAACTCACTGGACACTTTCAACGGGGGGAGGGGGAGGGGGGGGAGAACTTTTAATTATTTCCCCGCTGCACCATGAAAGAAATCCAGCTGCTCTGCGACGTGATCCCAATGGGGATGTGCTTGGGTTCCCACCCCCCGATATAGACATGGGCCGCATCCAACTGCCCCTGCCCCCATCACTGCAACCTCCACCACCCCCCACCCCAACGCTCCCCCAAAACCATGGCCCCAAAAACTCAGCCTCATCCCAGCGCTCTATTGTGTGCGTGGGTAGTAGTTCAGGCAGGCCATTGTCTGGCCCGGCTCCCCTGCACGTACTTTATGCACAAACAGACGACACAGCGGCGCTAGAGCCGGGGCGGGCGGCTCCGACATAAAGACAACAATGTCCTCCCTCCCCAAGATCACTCACAAATAGACCTGCGCGGCCAATACAGCGAGCTCACTCGTGGTAAATAAGGGCTCGACTGCAATGGTGTGGTCACATCACACTGCTAAACATCCACAGCAACATCTCACATCTGTGTGTGTGTGTGTGTGTGTTAACTCTGGACCAAAACCTTCACATGGAAAGTTGGGGCCATGTGACAGGGCTTAGCTGCAGGGCGACGGGTGACGAGCTGGGATATGTGCAGGGTAACTGGGGTGGTGTAATAAAGCATTCCTCTCTGAGGCTCATTTGAGTGATTTTGTGTGTATGTCGTGAACAGTGTGTGTCTCGAGGTACTTGAGAGAAGTTGAGAGCAAAGTTGTAAACGTCCACCACCTCGACAGGGCCAGCGGTGGGAGCCCTTGACCTCTGAAGAGACGGACTGCCAGGGACAGCTGGTGTGGCCCGGGCGCTTATTTATTTATTTCTTAACAAAAGACAGGTGGTCACACTTGAAAAGGGCACACAAACGCAGTCACATGTGCGCTTGTGTACAGACAAGGCACACACACACACACTCACACAAACAGGTAGTTTTGTTTCCCCCTCCTTTCTCCACATGAACACACACGCATACGTTACCATCCACTTAATTTCTCAGGAGCCGCTCGTTTGACTTTCAGACAAAGCCCAGTGTCGCAAAAGAAGGAACAATAATTAAAGTGAATCATATAAGAACCACTTAAACGCATATCAACCAGTGCTCCCGTGTCAAGGGTTTCGCCTTTTTTGGAGCGGCTCACACTCGCTGTGTGTGTCAAGACAGCGTGTCCTTGGTCCACTGTACAGCTGTCACTTACTCACAGTCGTTGACGCATATTTATAGCAGCAGCATCACTGGGCCTGACACACTCAGACCACAGCTGGTCCCCCAAAAGAATGGGTGAAAGACAAAGCCACGTGTTCCCGCTGGTCGGCCACAGTTGGTCCTGTCTGGAGCGCCGTGGGTGATTGTGTGGGCCCCACTTCTCCTCGCAGACACCGTGGCCATAGATGTACAGGGCGAGGGGGGGGGGGGGGGGGGGGGGGGGGATGAGGAGGACCATTCATGGGGTGGGGTGGAGGAGAGAAAGAAAACACACCGTGACCCTTTTTTTTTCCTCCCTCTCCCTCTCTCCTCTGGGTGTCACGGATGGGGATGTACTGAAAACCTTGGCAGCTGCAGCTGTCTTGTTTTTCCAAGGTGCATAAATACGTCACATCGTTGTTAACAAAAGAGCAAAAGGGAGAGGACGGGGGTGGGTGAGACGAGGCATCGGCATCCTTGGACCCTAATAAGCATGCAATCGATAAACATTTTAGATGACTCGCAGGAATGTCATGCCTCAATCACCTGTGTAATGTCCTGTATCTGGAACTTAATTGAAAATGCTTTTGCTAATCCTTCAGATTTAGGAGGAGTTAGAACAGTGGACACTTGTCCTTGGATTGATTGATCAAGCTGAAGGACGGGGGGAGGGGGAGGGGGGTGAAAGGGCTTTTTGTTTCACGAGGTTATTCTGCCCCAAAGACACAAACGATGGCAAACTAACAATTTCTCACAACGTCACTCGCGATATAACAAATTTGTCTCCTTTGGACAAGTGCTCACAGGACGCTCCTTCGGTTATTGGTGCAGAGGAACAACGATTTGTTTCCCTTCTGTAGATGGAACTTTAGTTTTTAGTTCTCGTGGGGACTCCAAACTGAGATGGATTATTAAATGATTCTGTAACATGAGTTTAAAACAAAGTTGTTTACTCGCAGGGAGTTTCTTAAAAGTCTTATCAAGAGCCGCGCAGACAACTCGACGCCTCGCTCGCCAGCAGCTGCCAGGAATCTAGCGGTGCCTTCGGACACCAACTGCACAACTCTTCCCCCCCAAAGACCAGACTGCCACAACTGGCCCTCCAAAACTCCCCCCCGCCACCCACCCCCGCTTGAGCGTGAGACGACGTGACTCAACAGCTCACAGGCTGCACACACAGCGAGCTCCGGGAAGTGCACTCATCCGAGCTAATGTCCAGAAACACCACACGGCGTCATGCGACTGCTCGTTCCGTGAAGACTTCTGCCACCAAGAACAAAAGCACTCAGTGTAGAAGAAAAAGCCTGCGTGGTGAGCGCTCACCGGTGATCAGCTGCTGCAGCCAAGAGGGAAAGTGAGGACTACGCGCCAAGGTCACGTCCAACAGGGATGATGACTGTGACCGACGAGGATCCGTGGTTTTGTTCAACCTCTGGGTCACTTTCTTTTAATTAATAAACTTGATAGCAGACGCCCAAGGTCAGTGCAGACGCACTGGTTTGGAATTTCATTATCATTGCCAAGCGGAAAACAAATAAAAAAAAAAAAGAAAAAAGTAAAAGTCAACTAAATGCTTAAAAAAATGAAAAGAAAAAGCAGCATAGTAGTGTTATTCATTCACAGAAATCACAGTTTGTGTTAGAGTGAATGAGACTTCTTAAAAGGACGTGATGGTTGAAGTGTGCTGCCATCTGCTGATGTGTCCACACCATGATCAACTTTTTAAAAAATCATTCCAAAATAAAAGCATTTTCGTACGACATATGCACTTCAACACGGTCAAGAGTGGTCATAAAAAAATTAATTCAAGTTTATTTCAGCTACTTTTGAAAGACAATACATATATACACAAGAAAACATGAAGAAAAAAAAAGTATAAAATGTGTAATAATTCATATACAATTATGTTCAAGCGTAAACTGGCCCCGCCCCCCTCCTTTGGTGCCTTTTCTTTTATGTCGAGCAACTGCAGCACAGCACTTCGTCATATTGTCCACTGTAACTGTTGTAAAAAGACAATAAAACACAATTAGCTGAATAGATGATATATTTGAGTACTTTCAGGTCACTTTTACCATCAAACAAAGACTTAATACTGTATTAGTTTCTTACTTAAGGGAAACGTGCAGGAATTAGCGACATCTAGTGGTTAGATTTCACAGGTGCAACCATCTGAACGACCCTGCTATCTCCTAATAAGCACGTAGGTGGACCAATGACAGCCTTCAGGTAATGGAAAATATGTAACCTTCTGCATTATCGTAATTACGCGACAGTTTGTGCTATTGGGACATTTGCGGTTACAGTTTCTGAAAGCTGAGAAGTGGTTATTACGGTTATTCACTCGCACTTAAAAGCATCTTTGTTACCAGAGAGGAGAGAGTAGGAAAAACACCTCTGGCCTCTTTTTGGACATGGAGACAAAAAAAAAAAAACTCCAAAGGTTACTTTAAATATGTTTTATATGGTTCAAATTTAACACAAAATCTGGTATTCATGTACAACTACAGTGTTTTGTTTCTAAATAAAACTTTGTTTTTCTTCATTTTAAACTTTAAAACATGCAGTAAATTGTAAATAACTGCCACATATTGAAAATTATTCTGGAAAAATGGGCAAATGCACTTAGTTACAGGACATTTTCTGACCCTTAAGGTTAAAATAAGCAAAAAAAAAAAAAAAGTCCAGACTGACATTTTCAGACTTAGCTTATCAAAGTATCAAGTGCCAAAAACCTAATAGCTTTCTTTTCCAGTTCAGTTCAAACTCTGTCTTTTTTTCCCTCCTTTAACGAGAAATAAAAATCGAGAGTCGACAAAAAAAAAAAAGTCTCTTCTGTGTTTTATCTAAATAAGTGTCACCTAAATGACAATTTTTTTTAAACTTTCTGTCAGGTTGCCGATTGGTTGTGTTACCCACATGCTATGAACTGTGGGTAATTCCCCCTCAAGCAAAGTCTGCAAAATGCGAACTTATGAAAAGTTGCCATAAAGTGCTCAAAATGGCCACTAGAGGGCCCCTCTCACACTATCATGTCACAGTGGGACAGGCCTGAGTCCTCATTGACCTACTGTGAACACACACTTAAAGTCAGCGAGTGTGTGAGGGTGGAGACTGGGTTTTTGTTGGCTTTGTCCATTACGAGCTACTGTAGAAACACTGTCAATAAGTTTGTGGGGATTAAACAAAAACAGAATTCTGATATTCAATTTCTTTAGATAGAACCTACATACTGGACCTTTAAAGTAGAAAAAAAACCAGTTAATTGTGGTTTTAAAACTTAATGTGCAAAAAACAGACACTTGTCGAGAGTGAAACAGTGCATAAACATAGATATATACACTGAACCTTTGTTCATTCCATAATTTAAAAAAAAGAAGCATAATTTACGCAGCACCTGAAGGCATGAAAGATGTGCGACTCATTAACAGACATATTCTTTCAGCTGCCATCGCCTTTTTCATTATTTTACCATACACAAATTCACTTTTGGAACTCCATTTTCAAAATTCACAGCACACTTCAAGCCAAAGCTGATAAAGAACTGACAAAGTTCAGGGTTGAGCGGCATCACAGTGTCACTGAGGCATATGAACAACAACTTTAATTACAAGTCACTTTCCAAATTTGACACAAAGCGCGATATGACGGGTTCTCAAAATACAACGTCGCTCAAGCGCAAGACTGTGGTTCACGGGAAAGAGAACAGATGAAAAGCAGCTTGTGTTGTTTTAACACATGTAGTTATTTTCCAGCTGACATCCAATTAACCTCAGCATGAACTGTCTGTCAGTTTAGAGGCATCTAATGATAGTTCCCAACTGTGATGTTGAAGGAAAAAAAAAAACAAACAAACACTGCAGCTGGAGGAAAAATTCACCCAATGTTTAAAAACAAAAACAAAAAATGACAATATTCTCCTGCCTGATTAGGCTGGACACTATCTAGTGTCTTCAAAAACATAGTTATTTGCTAATTTTAACGAGTCCTAACACAAACGCAAGAATATCAGAGCCGGCGTGTAGAGGACAGCCTCGTTTTTCTTATTTTTAATGAAACCCTTAAGACTTCCTTTTCACAGCCGTGTTGTTAAAACACAGAGTGAACGGAGAGGAACAGGCAATTGATTTTAAACTTACTCTATGATGGTGCAGACAGAGCAGCAGAGGCTGGAGCAGCTGGAACACTGTCGGGTGCAGGAGGAACACGCGGGCCGGTCGCACTGGGAGCACGTTGTCCTGGAAGCCGGGCTCTTCTGACACACACAGCAGCCTGCAGGAGCCGCTGGTGCACCTAAACACAACACAACACACGCACACTCAGCTGAAAGCGCTGGCCATCCTGATCTGTGACTACGCTGACATCTGCTGGTGAAAAATATGAACTGAACCTATGCTTTCAGATCAAAAAGTTTCATTATTTGTATTCGGAGAAATTAACAGTGGATTTTTTAAGTAATTACAGCAAGTTTTCAGCTTCTTAATTGTGAATATTGTCTGGTTTCTTTGCTCCATATACCAAAGAAATAATTCAAACTGAATAATTTTTGTTTTTGGACAAAACAAGACATTTGAGAACATCATCCTTTCCAGGTTTGAGAAACACTGATCGACATTTTCTGACATTTTATGGACCAAACGTTTCCTCGGTTAATCAGGGAAATAATCGACAGATTTATCGATTGTGAAAACAATTGCGAGTTGCAGCTCTTGTGTGCACATGCCAGTCCTCAGAATTAATTATCCATTTGTGCTAATTGACAATTTGACAGTTTTGTAAGAGATTGTTATTGGTGATGTGTCAGAGTGACACTGTATATTGATCTTTGATCACCAGTAGCTAGAAAACATGGGATAAAAAAAAGAAATTGACATTGTACTCAAGCTCCAGCTCAAATGACGACTATTTTGCTCCACTATTCTTTATAGTGTATGACAACGCAAGCTGTAGTTCAATATCAGATTCAAACATTTTATTCTTGTTAAGGCAGCAATGATTAAATGATTACTAATCTGTTTAAGTGTTTTTTTCCCCAATTTCTCAGTCTTAAATGTGAATATTTTCTGGTTTCTTTGCTCGTTATGAGAAAGAAAGTGTTAAACTGCATAATTTTGGTTTGTCCACAAACCAAACAACATCATTTCCAACCAACTTAATATTGAACCAATATCGATCAATTCACTGGGGTGTTTTCTCTATGTGCTCTCCCACATGAGAAAATCCTGCTTTATTCTGATTTATTTCAGTTTCAGTGACCACATTTTGGCCTTTCATAGACCATAAACATCCCATCAAGGCCTCAATGAGATCTAGTTGTGTTTCTGCAGGAAAAAGGACACACTTGAGTCTATGGCTGTGGCTCACACTGATTTTCATAATTGATTAATATGACGATTATGTCCCTGAATCGAGTAATCGTTTGGTCCATAAAAATGTCAGAAAACATTGATCAGTGTTTCTCAAACCTAGAAAGGGTTGATGTTCTCAAATTTCTTCGTTTTGTCCAAACTAACAAAAACTATTCTGAAAACGTGTTTTAAGTCCTTAAAAACAATCCAATTAGGGGGACAGCTTGTCCACAAGTACAGAGAAAGAGAAGAATGTAGTTGTTGTAGTCGTCTCTCAAGTTCCCAAAGATGACAGTGGTATTAACTTCTATTTCCATGAGGTCATTCATGGTTGCCATTTTGTATTTTGGACTGTAGTCACGCTCTCACCTGGAGCAGCGTTTGTTTTCGTCAGTCTCCCATCATGTCCAATCAGTGTCTGTCCTCTCAGCAGGTTCTGTCTGCTCGCAGGTGTTCCTGCCGAGGGTCCACTTGTCTGCGGCTCCGCACATTTCTCCTCCGCGGTCCAGAGTTTATCCATCACAGATTTGGCCCCGTTAAAAAGCAGGTTCTTCGTCTTATCTGTGGATAATAAACAAAAGTGGTGTGAAAACACACGTGACGTCACTCAGGAGCACATAAATAACATTGAGTGGAGTTCAGGGACACGGTAGATGTTGTTTACTGATCAATAACAGGTGCAACAAACGAAAGAACTGTGATTATACTCGTCTCGTTGTTTGAGGGAAATAAACTTATACTAAACGTTAACCAATACAACAATATCAAGTACGTTTTAAGAGATTATTCAACAACTAGAGCGCGTGACGCAGCCAACACACGCAAGCTAGCGAGCACTCACCGTAGATTTCCTGTCTGTATTTGTTCCCAAACACGCTGAAATTGTTCAATTCCTGTTGCCCGATGTGTATTTTGTATTGTGAGGAGAAGGTTTCCGGAAAAGGACACGTTCTTTTCGGCATTTTAGCTGCTTGAAAACACGAGAGTCCTGACGCGGCAAGTCAACCTACAAACTTCTCACTTAATGTCGCGGGGAAAAAATGTAAAGGAGGCCAATCAGACGCGTTCTTTATGGTCACGTGAAAGCTCAGAGCCAATCAAAACAACCGCTGTTACTGTCACGTGATAATTGCGCCCCGCATTAAACTTCGCCCACCTTGTGCTGCGTTCATGGACTGTGGGTATTTTCTGTTATTTCATTGTATTTATTAATTTTTTATTTTTTCCACATTAAATCAGTAGATGTGCATGAATTATGTTCTCATGAACTGTTGTTTAAAGCAGTTTGAATACAATAAACACATGTTTTAACTCATGTTTGCAAAAGGGGTTTCAGAATTTATAATAGCCGGATAAATAGAAGACAGCAAATATGGGATGAGAACGCACAATGAAGACAGATATTTGACATTAATGAGTTTATAAAATGTTTTGCTTGATGACTGTCTGTCATTTTGTAAGTGGCCATGTTTTATTAAAGGCCTTTTAACCCAATTTTAAGTATTTCTGTTCCTGCCCACACTATAAAAAATAATCTACAGAAGGCTGCATCATGAATCTATTGTTGTTTATTTGAAAACTTTTGTGCTGGTGCTACAGACTGACAGTTGTAGTATATTACATCAACTCATAATAATAATAATAATAATAGTGGGAACAAGAATGTTTGGCAGCAACAACAAAAAACAAACATAGCCAACACTGCTCAAAGGCTAAATAACATGTTTTTGTTTATTAACTCATATGAAGACGATCCTTTTAGGTGATGAAACGATGTCTTTGCCTGTGCTTCCATCGAGGGAAGGTGACGGTTTTTCCTTTAGAACATCTGGATCATGCATTCTCTGGACTTTCCAACACCAACCCACTTGACTAAAGATGGAGAAAAAACAGAGAGGAGAGATCAGTTGACAGTTATTATCAAGGCTTTTGGACCTAAAGGTCAGATGTTTTTGTGTGTGAAACTCACTGGGAACTCCGATGTGGTTCTCAATGAAGCGTATGTAGTTTTGTGCCTTGGCTGGGAGGTCGTTCCACTTCCTGGCTGCAGATGTGTCAGTCTTCCAGCCAGGGAAGGTCTCATACTCGACCTCTACTTTGTGCAAAACATCCATGTTGGCTGTGATGATAAGAAACCAATCATTACCATTCATAAATCAACACTGGCACTTCATATTATTATTATTATCATACGTCTGTTAGATTACCTGGAAAATGGGGAATTCTCTTTCCATTGAGTTTATAGGCCACTCCCACTTTAATTTCATCCAGCACATCCAGAATGTCGAGTTTTGTCAAAGCAATGCTGCGGGTGAACGTCACAACATGTGTTAATGTGCTTCAGGGAGTTTCACAAATAAACACAAAATACCCTGTGATGAAGCGCTCCAGCCACTCACGCTGTGAAGCCGTTAATCATGTGCGCGTATCTGACAATGACGAGGTCCAACCATCCGCAACGCCGCTTCCTCCCCGTGGTCACACCCACTTCATGACCCCTTGTCTGCAGCAGCTCTCCTACTGCCTGCAGTAAACCAGAAAAAGAAAAAGTATCATTCATGACTTCAATATCAGATCGTTTTCCAATCCCACATGAGCCTAAAATATATAAGAGTACAATAAAACATGGCATGGGCTGGGAGAGAAAGTTTTAACATCTTGACCTATGTCTTTGACCAGTAATCTTACCCCTGCACACACAGTAAATATATCCCGAACCCAGACTCTGACCCTAAATTTATCCCTGTGAACATGTGACCTGCGTAAGAGGTAAAATGTGGTTGAGCCTGTCTCTCACGAAATTTGACAGCTGCACTCGGTGTGTCAGCCCCTCGACCACAAACACGTACCAGTGAATTACAGAACAGGCCACGTGTCTCCGCTCGTGGTCACAAGTCATTTTAGAGACGCTTACGTTGAGTTGTTCTGTGGGGAATGCACCAATTCCCACCCTGGTGGTGTAGGCCTTTGCCACGCCGTACACATCGCCGATATTCAGCGGGGGGATGCCGAGACCAGTGCACACGCCGCCCACGGTGCAGTTTGATGATGTCACAAAAGGATAGGTGCCTAAAGATTTAAAAAAGGAATTAAATAAACGTGATATTAAATCTAGCGAAATCCAAGAAAAAGGAATAAAAATCTACCAAAGTCAATGTCTAGCAGAGCAGCGTTGGCCCCTTCAACCAGAATTTTCTTCGGAGCTCCATGAAGAGCTTCGTACATGTAGTAGACGCCGTCTCTCACCATCGGCCGCAATCTCTCAGCGTATTCCTGCACGAGACGTCAAAGATTAGAGATTATATCCTGCACGCGCTGACAACAGACAGTGCAGTGAAATGTCTACCTTGAGTTTTTTCAGTTGGTCCTCAACGTCAACTGTCAGGGCTGGATACATGGATTGATACTGGTGGACAAGGTTCTTGAACCTGGAAAAAAAAGAAAAGAAAATCACGACTGTCGTCACGCGTGTGCGGGAAAGTGTTGTAACAATGTTTTCCTACATCTTCCTTCTTCTCTACCTGGTGGAGAAGTCCTTGAAGTCACCCAGGAGGTCACATACACGTAGACCAGTGCGAGAAGCTTTGCTAGAATAAGCCGGTCCAATGCCCTTCTTGGTTGTTCCAATGCTGTCGTAGTAAAACAAAAAGGAGAATTTTAATATTTGTAAAAATACAGTCGTGTAAAAAGCACAGAACCCTTACTTCTTTCCATCTTGTGCCTGTCTCTCAGTTTCCTGTAAGCCATCGACAACCTGGTGGAAGTCAAAGACTGTGGGAAGGGAGGGGAGGGGAGGGGTGACAGTAAATAAATAACACAACTTTCACACACTTAAAAAAAAAAGAAGACACATTCAATAAGTACATAAACTCCACGTACCGATGTGAGCTCTGTCTGAGACGATCAGCCTCTTATCCCAGCCTTTAAGACCTGGTCAGACGATGGAAATCACATCCGTGTGAGACCACGCGACTGTCAGTTAACGTGAGTGCATGTGTGAAAGGTCCAGTGTGGATGAATGAGTGACATCTCAACTATTTTTCACACTAAAATTGGCACATATAACCCAAAATGTTTTTTTTTTTAACCTAATGATCCTAATGGCCTGGGAGATAAAAGCGGCTGAAATGGTGAATTTCTGGCTGAACAGAGAGAAATTAAGCTTGTTCATGCTTGGGTCAAAATGGGTTTATTGGGGTATGATGGTAAGACTACAACAGAGGACTCACTCCTTCCCCTTTCCCAGGGAACCACGGTAGCCTTCACATAAAAGAAAAGACTTCATTCCTCTTTAATTGCTCTGTAAATTTCTGCTGCCAAACCTCATCCAATATGTGCTGATTGCAACGTCCATAAATCAATAGTATTTTCAATTTCTGCCAATAAACCCTGTCAAATAATCTCAAACACAATGGACCTTTCAGTGAAAGTGTCGCTTGACATACCTTTCTTATCATTTTTATCACCTTCCTCAAACAGGCCGGGTAGATGTATGACTACTCCGTTGCCTACGGGAGCGAAGGAAGAGTCAACCGTTAAGATAAACACATGTTCTCTCTGTAAATGCTGCAGATTGGAAGAGGGGTTTACCAATTACCAATGAGTGATATGCTTTTGGTGTTGATGATTCCACTCGGGAGGAGGTGGAAGTCGTACTCCTTGCCGTCCACCACCACCGTGTGTCCTGCGTTGTTGCCGCCCTGCAAGTCAGAGGAGCAGGGGAACACAGTGAAAACACAATCATCGTGAACATGACGGGAGACACCGACGGGCATTGATGAACTTATTTTGCAACAGTTCTGTCCAAGGCAAATGGAGGCCCGCATGACAACTGAGACACATGCACATGCCGGGTCTTATTTTTGTGAGACGGTGCTAAGCCAGCCTCTTCTCAACACACTGAGCTTTTAACAGACTTGGCCGCTGTTTCTGGGTTCTCCCGTCTGTTCCCCCCTGGCTAAGACCTGGCCTTCTCACATATCAAGCCACCATGAGAATGTGACCTCTCTCCAGCCCCCGGCAGGGTGGGGCTCTGCAGGCTCCCCAGAACACTGGGTGCTGCTGGTGCTGTCAGTGGAGTGAGTACAACACTTGTTGGCAGGGCTCAGTGAGAGTGATCTATGATTTCTGAACCAGTGGATAAAACCTGACCTGTTTTGTTGTTGTTTTTTTGTGTGTGTTTATGAACTGAGTGCATCACACACTCAGCCTTCTCTTCTGTTATCTCTCTGCGTTGTGGTGTGAGGCTGTGATGAACTCATGCAGGTCTACATGTTGCACAGAATAATAAAAGAATCACGTCATGTGGCAGTGACAGTTCACCCCGCGTGTGCACACTCAGGAATCACACCCACACTCTTGTTTTCAAGTGTTCCTGAAGTCACAGCACAGTTTCCACCGTGTTGCACCTGTTGCGCGCAAACGTGCCCACAGACTTTCCATCCCAGAATAATAAAGAAAAAACACCATTTATGCATTCAACGACATGCTCCCCGCGGATGTTTACCTGACACCTGCAGACAACGTCCGCCTCAGTCGCCAACAAGTCAACGACCTTGCCTTTGCCCTCGTCTCCCCACTGCGCACCGAGCACCACCGTCGCTTTGTTCCCCACGTCATTGCGCGGCCGCTTCTGTGCCTGTCCACCCGTGGCGGGCTGACTCGTGTTTTTGTGGTCTTTCGCCGACCAGGTGTGCGACATGATGTCTCCGCTCTGTCCGTCCCGGGAAGACTACGCCGTGTGGACTGGTGCTGCTGCTGCCGCTGCTGCTGGTGGTGGTGGTGGCATTGCCATATCTGTACGCTCATAGGCGGTGATGTCAGAGGCAGACGCGCAGGAGTGTGGCTGCGCTCGCGGACCAGTCACTGGGATGGACATTGGACACCGATAGAGGGGTTTACAATAAAGCGTGTTGTGGCTGTGACTATAATTCAATAATCCTCACACAACACGTAGAGTAGCTGCAGCGTACACGCGACGTGAAAAGCAAACGTCCACTATTGTACTTAACTGATAAGTTATCGACCGATGCCAGTTTTTCTATGGCCGATATCAAAGAGGCCACATCAGGTGATAAATATATATATTTGTTTTTCTCTCCATCTTGTAAAATGTGACAGTTTGATAATAATAATAATAATGATAATAATAAACGATAAACACAATTGCTTCACTTAAAGCTGCAGTACGTAACCTTTTTGTTGATATTATTATGTGGCTCTGAAACAATTACTCGATGAATCGATTATTAATCAATTACTACATTTAATCGTCATGTTATTTTTTTAAGCTTTTTCCATGATTGAAACAAGATGTCCGATTGCTTCAGCTTCTTAAATGTGCTACATTTTCTTCACATTTCTTTGCTCCACGTAACAAAGAAATCATTAAAACTGAATCGTTTTGTTTTGACAAACACTGAATAACTGATTAGTCACTAGTCACTCGTTTCTATCGCATGTAAAACAAAGTCATGGCAGTTTCATGCAGCCGTGCTGTGAGGACTCCGCCCACGTTGAGGAGGTACTATATTGTAATGGAAACACACTCTCACTCTCTCTTGCTCTCTCTCTCTGGCATTTTGTGTCCCAACTGGCTTCCAACACTGAAGCAACACACCTGAGGGGTATTCCAGAAAGCGGGTTATGTGAGAACTCTGAGTTTGTTAACCCTGAGATGAGGGAAACTCTGAGTTATCCGTTCCAGAAAGAGAGGTAACTTAAACTCTGGGTCTGTTACTGCGGTAACTTACTCTGTGAACATAACCTGCTCGCTGGCAGGTTTACTATAAGAAACCCAGAGTTTCTACCTGTCTTCTCCCACACGAAGAAAGCAGTTAGACATGGATTGCCCATTCATTAGAAATCCAATCGACATCGAAGCCGTATTTATTAGAAATGCATTACGTCGTGAGAGAATCTTCTGACCCAGATTAGACGTTTTGATTAAAAATAAAAGACAAATTCACATGTGATTTGGTTCTTTATTCTCTAAAAGTACAAAAGCAACAGTCAGGATTTGTAATATAGTTCCAACTATTAACATATTTCACATATTCACCTGTTTCACCATGACAATGCACCCACCTCAACTGGCGTTCAAGTAATAGAATTTACAAGTCTGTTTTTCTGATTTGCCGGTCCAGGTACACCATTTCTTTCTCGGTTTTTTGAATGGTTTTCATTAGGTGCACCCTGTACAACTCTTTTACCGGCAACTCGGAAACATATGGACGACATTTAATTCCTGCAGTTCTACATACAGATTTAACGTGGTAGTGACCGAAAATCTCACTGTGTCAAGCTGTGCTCTAGAAGTTGATGGACCCTCCTCTTGGTGATGCCCAACCATGTTCTGTTGAAGGACAAGAATGTGCTAGTTTGTCCATTATCTATGCTCATCACTTCAGTGTACATGTCAAACTCCAAATTACACTCAAGAATGTAAATGAATATGAATGGATAGAGCAGTGCCAGTAGCTATACATAATATTAAGACACACTTCAGTAGGCCCCTCCGGATCTCTCCCTGTGGCAGCAGACAGCGTCGTCTCCTCCTCCTCATATATATATATATATATATATATATATATATATATATATATATATATATATATATATATATATAAATATATATATATATATATATATATATATATATATATATATATATATATATATATATATATATAAAAGTTTTATTTAAAAAAAAGACACAAGTGTATACTTGCATCTGATGTAGGCACTTGTGTCCTGGGGGGTGACAGGCTCAGATGAGCTTCCCCCGGGGATGCCTTCAGCCACAGGGCGACCCCTGTATTGGCTGAGAGCCAGCTCCTCAGCCTCTGACAGAGGTGGTGGAGGTGGCCCTCCACCCGTTTTTCGGGCCTCTGCCATCTTTCTGTTGGCTGAGCAGAACTCAATGTTTGCAATCTGAATTAATATTTACGTTACGTTTAATAGCCTTAGTCAATTAAAAATAAAAAAATAAATCAAAGTGAGGTGCAATCATAGCCTAGCAAAATATGCCTTACCTTTTTGAATGATGTTTTTATGTTTAATTTTGAGCTGCTTCCAAGTCCTCTTTTCTCCTGTTGGATTGCACCTAAATGAAAAACTCAGATTTCATTCCTACTTATATTCATAACTATAGGCTATGCTATGATCTTACGGTTAAATCTTACGTCAATGGAATAGTACATTCAAACTTACGCGTTGACTCGGGCAGCAATTTTCTCCCATGCGGTCTCTCTCTCCTTCGCTGCTGCAGCTGTGTTGCATTCGCGGCGAAATATGTGCTCATATTCTCCGTAGCCCAGCAAAAGGATCTCCAACTCCTTCGCACTGAAATATGTTGATCTTTTTTTTCTCGGTTGTCATGGTGACTCGTGGTATCGGGGCTCCATTGATGATGGCTTTTTATAGTGGTTGTGCACGCGCGTACCTCGAGGTTAACATACTCAGAGTTGATTGAACTAACTCTGATCAGCTGTTCTGGAACCGGATACTCAGAGTTTCCCGACTCAGAGTAAGTCAACTCAGAGTTCAGGGATAGACTCAGAGTGTGTTGAACCTGCTTTCTGGAATACCCCTCTGATTGTTTGTTAGTGTTTTTGTTTACTGTACAGTGACCTTGGGTTTCGTGAAAGGCCACAGAGTGGGAGTGAAATATTGTTTTTGGTGGCTCTGTGATGCCGCACTATCTTCGTTCACAATTTGGTACAAACACACAATTGAACAATCATTTTTATTAAAATATACTAAACATTAAAAGGTACAATCCATTACATGATGTCAGAGACTTGAATCCTATATGCAAAGCAATAAATATATTTTTCTATGCTATTTTGCTTCAAAGTGTAAAGAGAGTAAATGATCTTGCGCCAAAAGGCGTTGGAAAAGGCTAACGGAAAATCTGATGCATTATTACAACAACTATACAAAACATACAAAGAATATTCATACTTTTTGAACATTTACATAAAGTGACAAATGTTGACATCAACGCTGGGAGGAACCCCAGGCACAGAAGTTCTCTCCTGCATCCTCTTGAGGGCAAGTCAATATACAGTATAATATGTAGTCTCACAGACTAATATATATATATATATATACACACACACTGTAGTCCTTCTTCCAGTTCATAACTTATAATTTTCTTTTGCCTCTCGATCTCCGTTTCCTGGAGTCACCTGTAGGAAACAAAGGCTAAAATGAATGCATGGAATAAAAAGTACTTTTAATATGCCATCATTAAAAACTGCATAAAACTGCTCTTATGGCAGAGACATTTATTCATGATTGTTTGGCATGCAGATATGACTATTTAAATGTTTTTTTTAATGTATTAACAGCACATGTAGCATCTTTCATTACAGTCATGTAAACAAAGCACGCTTTACAGGAAGCACATGAGTGTGTGTGTGTGGGTGTGTGTGTGTTGTTAGAGGATAAAATAAACAACACAAAAAAACAAAACAGTCCCAGTTGCTTATTTAGGGAATGGACAAGGAAATATGGAAGGAAAAAAAGACACCAAAAGTGAAAGCTGTCATGAAACAACTCAGTCCACGATGACTTCACGAGACGCCACACACTGCAAGGCTGCTTGAGGTCAGAACACTGATGTTAGCTCACGGATAAAAGAAGATTAATCATATATATATGTATAGATTAAAAATAGTTTCCCCCGCCCCCCCAGGTTGGACATTTGAATCACCTCAAGACATGTGCATCGGCTCAAATACGGTTCGGGGTTTGTTTTTTTTTGGGGTTTGATAACCACTGCGTTAGAAAAGCGTTAAAGAGAGAGTGAGAGTTAAAAGCCGGACAACACAGACAAATGAAGTCTAGATTCCAGTTAGATCGACAAATGGCGTGTTATTTGTGACAGAGTCGGCGGTGGTTCGAGGTTTTTCGGCAGGATGGTGGTCCTGCTTACTGCTCGCCATCCCATCGATTTGACCTACCTCACTGCAAAACACAGCCCTTTTTATGTTTAGTGTGTCCTTTCCCACTGTTACCTTGTGTGTCAGAGAGTCAAAACGGAGAACAGAGCATTCAAACACACGGACCAGAGACTTCAAAATCCATTCAGTATTTTTGAAACATCTGCAAAATCAGGCTCTAGACACTGCGCTCGCACTCTTTAATAAAAAGGCATGTAGTCACGTACGTCTAAAATAGCCCATGCATAATAATAATTATAATAATGATAATAATAATAAAAAACACAAAAAAATGCAATAAAAACAAAACAAATATAGATTCCCCTTTAAGAGAAGTCAAGAGACTAGCATTCCAAGCATGCGGTTTATTTAGGTTAACTGATCGATTACCTTGTTTATTCTTCTTTTTGTTTCTTTTAAAGAAACTGTGCGATGTTTTGACGTCGGCCTGCGAGGGCTGAGGCACCACTTCAGACACCGGCGGCCCGTCGTGTTCTTCCGGTCCATCTGGGACGTCGCACACTTCGTTGCCCTCGCTCAGTGTGATCACATTACTCTTAGGGCGCGAGTGCTTGAGACTCGTCGCCTCTTCTTGGCTGTACATTCTGGTAATAATGGACTCCCGCTCTTCTCCATTGTCCCCTTTCTCTACAGTCTCGGTCAAATGGCTTAGTTTATTACTCGTCTCGCGTCCTTTTTTATTGCTTTCACTACTCTGAGCAACGTCTGTATTTGGTAAAGGACCGCCCTCGCCGGTGATGTGAGGTGGCGGCTCGTGCACCGGCTTCTCGGGCAGCAGGCTGGCAGTGGCGTCCAGCAGGTCGGAGTCTGAGAGAGAGGATGGGCTGAGGACGCTGGTATCAACGGAATCGGAGGAAAAACCATTTGCGGCGGGATCCCCTTCAACCTGAGGCAGAGGTTGTGACGCCGCAGGCTCCTCCGGGGGTTGTCCTGTCTGCAGCGACGCAGGTCTCTCTGGGTGTGCCTGGCTTGTGAGGGTTGGCTCTTCTGGGAGTGTGTTGGGAGGAGCAGCTGGACTGTCGGACACGGCACTCGGCGGCACCGGCGGAACCTCTCCTGTTGGACTGATGAAACCGTTCATTTCGCCCACGCTGACCTGGTGACCCTCTGTCTGAGGCGTGGTGAGAGTGGAGCTGGTGGCTGATCCTGCGGCTTCTCCTTCTGCAGGCTTGACACTTGCTCCTGTGCGGGGAGAAGGCAGACATGAAGACAATTACTGTTCCAAATGGGATGATATTTTTAGAGCGAGCAGCAATGCTTGACATGAAAAACAGCTTATAAACAAAGGCGAAGAAAAAAAGCAGCAAAGCGATTGGGCAAGCTTAGCGAGATTTAGCGAGGTGGCTTTAACATGCAAAGAAAACGGCCTCAATAAAGCAGCAGGGCTGTGCTGTGGCTCGCAGTTATGTGTCTCAGGAGCGGAGCTGGGAGCTGCAGATGAGGACCACAGTCTCTTGTCCTTACCAGGTGGGCAGGTATCCCTACGCATTTCACTAGAAGGGAGGCTTTCCGAATCGCACCTTGGCCTGGTCTTTCTTAGGCTGAACCCTTTCCTGATATCTGCCAGCAGGTGGTCAATGATGCAGCCGTCATCCTGTGGAACAAAGCCTTTCTTGACTGGCGGAAGAAAGGACAAGAAACACGCGCCAATCAAATGATATCATGATGAGAGAGTTGTTGTGCAGCGAGAGAAAGACAAGGTGTTCACCCACTTACTTATTTTTCCATTCTCTCCCTTCTGTCTCTTGGACTCTTCCTCTGCCAGCTGCTTCTTTCTCTTCTCAGCCTTGGCTGCCAGCTCCCTCCTGGTTTTGTTGTCCTGTGATCATGAGACACAGAGCGTCACTCGCTGCCAAGTACAAACTGTACAAACAGTTTGTTGTGCATCGTTTGGACAGAGAAACATTAACATTTCCATCCAACGAGAACGCCACCGCCGCACAAAGTCACAGACATCCGACAAAGCATCCTCCCCTGACCTTCAGTGCTTTGATGAAAAGCTCCCGGAAAGTCCTTAAGGTTCCAAAGAGATCCTCGAGCGACAGCTGACTCGCATCCTCGCACAAGTAGACCGCCAGCTCACTCCTCTTCTTGTCAATCTCGGCGAACCTTTCGCTGAATGCTCGATACACCTTCATATTTTCCTGGCACAGAGGGAGGGAGAGCGGTCAGGACGTCAACTCAGCTGCCCCAAAACATTACAAAACAACGCACAAAGCAGAAACTATAATCCTACTTCAAGGATTTCCGCATACTGCTCCTTGACCTCTTCAACCGAGTTGGAGACCTTCTTGGCCGTGTCGCTCAGTCGTTTGAGTAAGGTACTTGTTTCAGACTGCAGGGATTCCAGATTAACTCTGGGGACAAAGTGTGCACATTTATTATAATGCGTCGGCTACAGATCACAAACGCCACGAGCTGGAGAAGGTTTAAGAGGTTTTTCTGTACCCTGCTGCTTTTTCACAGATCTCCATATCGTCTGGCAGCGCCAACAGCTCCGGGTGGTTCGCCTCTGCTTCCTTTGGAAAACAACCCACACAATAGGGTAACTATCAGGTTAATGATTCAAAGTATTGGCAGCTGCCAAGCGGAACAGTACCTCCAGGATGTGATGAAGCAGTGTAATGCGGCTCTTGTTGGCCCTGGTCTCTGTGAGTTTGAGCAGAGAGCTGATCTTGAAACCCTCTGCATTCCCCGTGTGACTTCCCTGCAAGTAGAACCAGGATTAAACATTTCTTACCAGACGTCACAAAACACAAATGAGGGAAAAAAAAGAAAGAGGCATAATTACATAATTGAGAAAATTCCCGACGTCAAGGATGAGCCTGCAGAAACTGGGTACGAGCGTGCTCACCCTAAGAGCTGAGAAACATCTGGTTAGTTTTTCGCTATTTAAACAAGATACAGCTGAGGATCTTTGCTGTACTCACACTGGCAGGCCTCCTCCACCAGCTTGACCTTTGGCATGAGTGTGTCCAGCACTGATGACGTCTCCTCGCACAACAGCATACATTCAATCCTCAGCTGATAACTGCAAGGGAGCAAAAGGATCTACTGAGCCTAGAAGTATGCATCATGAACTCCGCATGATCACGACAAACATAAACAACAGCGCGTTACCACGGCAAGTCGAGGAGCGTGGTGTAGAAGCGGTCGACGTTAGCAAGCTTGCTTCTTTCTCCTTGGAAGGACTTCAAATTATCGATCTACATTTAAAGACAAAACAAGACTCAATACACAGGATCATTTTTTTTTTTAAAGTGTAGATCATTTTTCATACAAACGGAGACCGACCTCGTGCTTCTCTGGCAGTAGCTTCAGGAGTTGTTTCAACACCTCCACATCAAACCGAGTCCTGTCCCCTTTCTGAATCATGGCTGCAAAGTCCTCATTTGTACTGGACGGTGAAAAACGAAACATTAAAACGTGGAATCGCGACACTGTACTAAATAATCAAAGTGCAAAATCTCACCATTTGAACTGCTTTAGAAATATGTTCAGGTTCAAGTTTTTCTTTGGATCAATGAATGTGATCTATTGACAAAAGAGGGAACGTTTGGTGAAACGGCTTTGAAAAAAATCAGGTGTTTTTGCTCCTGAAGGAGCCGTGGTGTCGAGTGTTGACCAAGCACACCTCTTTAGGCTCCTTCTTGACAGGAGCAGCTGCCCCCTTGTCTTTGTGCTCGGTCACCGGGAGACAGAACAGCTGCTCGATGCTGCTGTAGTCCGGCTCGCGAGGAGGAGGCTCTTTCTGAACCGAGGCCCACATGGAGGGACCATCTGTGTGGAGGAAGACGGGTTACCTGTCGCTAGCTTATGCGTCCGTTTCTATCGACATAACTCATTTAAAAACACGCTGCAATAAATAACAACAATTCATGACACATTGGACTGGTTTAGCTTTCAGATGGAGAGTTACACTGCAAAAACTCAAAAACTTCTAGTCAAAATATCATCATCATCATCATCATCATCACACTTAATATAAGACAAAATCACCTGATTATAATAATAAAAATAACAACCTTCCTTTTTAACAGGAATAAAAACTCACTGAGATTAATAATCTCTTTTGCAAGTGTCCTGGCCGAGGCAGCAGTACATAAGGGTTAGGATAAAAATAACGTTGTGTGCGAGTGTATATATAAAATCACAAGTTATTGAATAGAATCAATAAAGTGCATTTAGACCAAACATCTACAGCCATATGTTTCTGCCTCTAATCCCTGAAGAGGACAGATTTAAGATCCAAATGTGATTTCCTAGCAACATAAAAGTTAAATAAAAGTAAAAAAAAAAAAGACATATCAAAGTGATCTTGTCACTTTAAATTACAAACTTATATTCAAAAGAGCAGTTTTTTTAATCCACTCACCAGTGACGGCTCGGAGTTTCTGCCAGTTGAGCTTTTTCATCCTGAGAGTGGGACATCGGTTTGTTTTCGCAGGTGCAGTGCAGCCCAGGAACTGGCTACTCTGAGCCACTATCATGCCCGGGGGAGGAGGAGGTGGAGGTGGCATGCCGGGTAAAGGAGGCGGCGGTGGTGGTCCTCCCATCCCTGGTAGCGCCGGTGGAGGAGGTGGAGGAGGAGGTATGCCTGGTCCAAAGGGCAGTGGCATGCCAGGTAAGGGAGGAGGTGGTGGAGGGCCACCAAACCCTCCAGGTAGAGGTGGCGGCGGCGGCGGTGGTGGTGGTGGTGGTGGGGGCGGACACCTGTTAGATGGTAGAGGTGGTGGTGGGGGTGGAGGAGGAGGAGGTGGTGGGACACAGAGTGGCTTCTGAGGGGACGCTGCGGTGCACGTGTCTGGCTGCCTTTTATCCAGATCAGTTTGCACCGCCTTATCCAGTCTGACGGGTCGCCCGTCCACTTCATGACACACCTCACGGCTCTTGTCTTTGGAGAAGAGCAGCCGCTGCATGATCCTCTCACACGACTCCATTTGAGCTGCAGCACAGATCAAACACACAAAACGCTGTGGTCGGTTGTCTGAGATAAATCCTCCCCACTTTACACATTAAGAACTTAGCTTCTCTTCCTCTAGTATCGATCTATGGTAAAAGTATTGCTGCATCAGTGGTGACTCACAGTCCTGGGCCAGCAGGAAGGCTCTGTTGGTAATGGCCTCCAGAGCCAGCCAGATATCGGAGCGACTGGGACCCAGCACCAACAGTGTCTGCAGGATGGACAGCAGCTGCAGAGAGGCTGGCGAGCTGCTCACCTGAATACACACAGATGCTTATGGACAAATCCAGAAGTTACAGTTACAAGAAAAAGGAAGAAAACATTTTTTTATCCCTGCAAAGGAGATTATGTTTTCTCTAGTTTCTATATGGGGACAATCTCATTTCCAATCCAATCCAATCCTACTTTATTTATAAACCACTTTATAAAAACAACAACAGCTGTACATCAGAGATAAACTAAACAAATAAAACATAAAAAAAAATGTGCGACCTGAATTCCAAAGTAGATAAGTGATAAAGTCAGCCGCACAGCCGGCTCTCACCTTGCTGAAGAGTGTCGTAAAGACCTCCAGGTGATTGCTCATGTCTATGCCGCCGTACACCCGCAGCAGCTCCTCCTCATCTTCAGCCATTGCCTCTTCAAAAGCTTCACATTGAATCATCAAGTCTTCATCCTCCTGCTCCCTGTGCACCCCACATCACATCACGTTTAAATCAATAAAAATCTAAAAGGGTCTTTGCTAAAATGACTGTAATTATTGACAGGCAGACATTTTCTTCTTAAACGCACCAGTGATTATGGACTTGGAATTATTCACTGTGTAAGGGCATCAACATTTGAACAACTGAAGGGAGGCCTCACCTTAACTTTGGCAGAATGTCAAGTAACTGAAGTCCTGTAAGACAACGACAAACACAGCTCTGAGTATCTCCAAAAATGGATCACACGTCTCTTTCCTGTGTCAAATATCACTTTTTTTCCACAGGTGAGCAATCACAGAGGAGGAGTGGCCAATCAGATGTCTGATTGGTCCAAGGTGGACCAATCAGCATTTTAGTGCACGTGAGGTGGTCTGTGTTTGTTTAGGAATGTATCAGGAGTGCCCACACTTCCACACAGGTTGGTAGTTCAGTGGGTAACACCTGTACCTCACAGGGAAGAGATCCTGAGTTCAAGTCCAGGTTCAGGCTGTTTTTTTTTTTCTTCTAGTCTGGATTATTTAGCGACAGCACTGCTACAACAAACTCTGCCGCTGTATTTCAGTCCAGTGACTGTGTCAGAAACTGTGTGTAAAAAGAAGTCACAGCAGTTTCTTGCAGCCGTGCAGTGACGACTCCGCCCACGTTGAGTAGGTACTTTTCTGTGGTGGAAACGAGCTGCGACCAAAGGTGTAAAAGGTGCTATAGAGGAGGAGATTTTGAATGAATGTTTACTGAGAGGACAAAGGGAGGACAAGAAAGGTGATCTCTTGGTCCGACAGTTAAGATGAAGATTAGATTAGAGAATGGAACTGCCAATTGTGTGAAAGAAAATACGACAGTGTCAGAAACACAGGAAAATCCGACGTCGCGTGACACGTTCTTCTGTCCGTCGCTGTCGCGCGACACATTTTAAAGCGCTGCTCGACAGAAGTACGAATCAGGGAATATTCTGCTAGAGGAAGCAGATGGACGCCTAGAGAGTTGTTTGCAATGGCATATCACTAATCAGTGTGATTTAATCAGTGTTAACAGCATTCTCTCTAAAACTGAAGGGTTGTATAGCCGCTGATGATGTCTTCTACACTTTGTTTAGTTCCCCGGCAAATTATTAAATTAAGTGAATGAGGTCATTAGTCCTATTCTTAGACAGACCCAGTAGTTTGTAAGAAGTAGAGGTCCTAATGATTGCCTGCTTTCCCTCCTGCATTCACTTACAGGGGGGGGGCTGTTTACCGCTGTGTGACCTGTGCTCATAATCGTGTGATTCCAGGCTAAGGACCGACGACTGTGAAGCCGAGCAGCTGAATAAAGGGGGGACCCACCGACAAACTCCTTTCTCATCTTATCTCTCTGCCTGAGGTCGTCCGATCCAAAAATGAGGGCGTTGATGACACTGAGGAGCGTGACCATGTAGGGGACGTTGTCCGTCGAATGCAGCTCGTTCATGATCACACTGAAGCGATACTGCTGCGTCTTCACGCCCTGTGGGGAAAACACAAAAAACATCAAAACACAAAAAAATCAGGGACAGTGTTAGGAATAGAATGAGTGTGACTGTCATTCTGTGAATCATTTGTTTTTACACACAAAACCGCCAGTAGAGGGCACTCTATTCGTCAAAAATACATGAGGTAAATCCACACAGCAACTTCTGTTTTTAAAGTAATTGTCAAATAATTTGATATTCTGACACTGGGAGGAACTATGATCCCAACAGGAGTGAAAACTCTGGTTTGTAAGTTAATAAATGCCCTTCTTTAGTAAAAGCTTTTATGAGATGACACGGGCAGGAGAGGAATGCCAAAGACAGCACTGAGCTGGACTTAAGCCAAAGGTTGAATGATAAAAATGACAAAATGACTCTACTTTTGCAGAGTCACCCACTCGCCTTATAATGGTCCAGGGCATCCAGAGCCAGCCGATGTCCGTCTGCTGAGAACATGCTCAGGGCTGCGAGGAGCTCAAACACCTGCTTCTTCACCATGGTGTTGGAAGTATCCAAGGCTGTGGGGCACCATGAACACGCATCATTAAAGTCCCGCATGCTCATACTCATGTAAACTCTCTTGCTCTCTCGGGAAGCATTTTGCTCCTTCTCTGCTGCTCTCTGGGCCCAGATGAGATGTTTTTGAGTAACTCATCTTGAACTTTGCTCTCTGGGACGTGGTGTTTTAGATAAAACACGCTACATTTTTAAGGACGTGCCGAAACAACCCTAAATGAGTCATCTCTCTCTCTCTCTCTCTCTCTCTCCCTCTCTATGAAAGGGTGAGCACATTGAGAAGTCACAGAGAACAATGACACAAAAATGACCAATTAAATATCATGCATTTTCTGGTAAATTAATTATTTGCAAATTACTATTTATTTTCTGAAGTGTCTGGGCCACACTTTTCCCAAGCAATACTATTCCTCTAACCCAGGGGTGTCAAACAGAACCGGCTCACCAGAGGGTCCAATCCAGCCCGCAGGATGAATTAGTTAAAATTTCACACTGATTAGAATCTAATTACAGTGTGAAATACTATATTTTTCACTTCCAGATGCCTGTAACTAAATGTTTGTGCCTTCATAGAGCCCCTGTGATCTGTCAGGTTGTGATGCACATGTGTGAATGGTAAATTTAGACATAATATTGTTGAAATTGCACTTATTTTTCCCTCAAGAAATGTCAAAAAAGATACTTCATTGAATGTAGAACAAGGGAAAACAAATTCAGAGTTCTTGTTGTATGTGGCCCCTGAACTAAAATGAGTCTAACCTCTAAATCAGATAAAGAATTACATGATGAAATAATGTGACAGTGTTTTTCCTGACGCAAAGGTAGCCGACCTTGTGAGAGCTTCCGAATGTATCCCTCATTGTCTATAATGAAGTGAATCCCGGCAGAGGAGTTCATAACTGCCCGGACGCAGCTGACGCACGTGAGCTGCAGCAGGGCGTCTGCAATGCGAGAGCATCCTCTCCCCGAGAGGCGATCCAGGGCCTCGAGGAGCAGATCCAGCCCACTCAGCTCCAGGAACTGGACCATCCATGTCTGGTCACTGCCTTCCAGGCGACGCCTCAGCCCTGAGTAGTTGACCACAGTGGGAACTTGCAGCAGTCTGATGCACAACTCTGGGTCGGCACTTTCCAGATTGGCCTCCTGCGGGGTGTCAGAGTCCTGCGAGGAGCCCAGGCGATCCCTGACTGCCGCCCACTTCTTTTTCCCAGACTTTCCCGACATGATGGTGGGTTAGGACTGTGAGGAAAAGAGGGAAAGAATGTTAGCGGTGAAGCTGAAAACAGACATTTTCCAGGCACCAGTCATCCAAAAAAAAATTATGCCTAAATTGGACAGCAGATGGTGTCTGTTTTCACCGACATCTAAGGATTATTGCCCAGTATACAGCGTCGACATTGCTATCCAGACCACAGGAAGCAGGCCAAAACAAGACCTTATCAGAAAGGAAAACAGAATGGGAAATGATGGCGCTGCAGTTAGTGGATAATGGGATGTCAGCAGTCATCAACAGCGCTGTAAAACATTCCAACTAAATCCTGCTTGAAAGACAAGTGAATGGCTGTCATCGACAGCACAAAGCCAGACTCAGTGTTGCATGGACAGAGTGCATCACAATTTAAATCCACTTTAAAGGTCATTACTAGGATGTCACCACTGGACAAAGTGCACATTCACGAGACACACGTGTGACACACAGCAGGCACGGACGCTTTCCCGATCACAACAGCATATGTTACACTCAATGGACGCACGCGCTGATCCCAACAAGTGCCCTTTGCTGGTGAATCCCCAGAGTGCAGCACTCTCCTGTACCAACCTGTCTAATGCCAGATGTTCTTAAAAAACATCCACTGCCTTGTTACCAACAAGTGCAAGCATATTCATGCACTGTGGTATTCACACACTAGTGTAGATATGGGCAACTCCAGAAAGTCCAGTTCTCTATGGTCTATCGACAACTCTTTTTCCTCTATTACTATTATATACTATCTATACTATTTATTTTCTGAAGTGTCTGCGCCACACTTTTCCCAAGCACTACTATTCCTCTAACCCAGGGGTGTCAAACATATGGCCTGCGGGCCAGAACCGGCCCACCAGAGGGTCCAATCCGGCCCGCAGGATGAAATTGTTAAAAATTTCACACTGATCAGAATCTAATCATAGTGTGAAATACCATATTTTTCACTTCCAGATACCTGTGACTAAATGTTTGTGCTTTCATAGATCCACTGTGATCTGTCAGGTTGTGATGCACATGTGTGAATGGTAAATTTAGGCATAATATTGTTGAAATTGAACTTACTTTTCCTCAAGAAATATCAAAAAGATATTTCATTGAATGTAAAACAAGGGGAAAGTTCTTGTTAGGTTATTATGTTATTATTTTACTATTATTATTATTTTACTCAGATCTCAAGTAAAAGGTTCTGAGTGTAGATATGGGCAACTCCCGGAAGTCCAGTTTCCTATATCTACACTACTTTTTCCTGTATGCCGTATGTTGGGTGGGTCGCACGTTAAATGGGAGTGACACAGTGTGAGTGGTTTGCCTGTCTCTTGCTGAATGTGATGACTTCATACTTGGCAAAGATAAGATATACACGAGGCATTGAGTGATGAGTACACAGCAAACACAATGTTTTGATTAAAAAGGTCATTCAGAAAGACACCGACTGGAAGGAATCTAAACATTTATCACATTCTGCGTGGTGCACGGGCCCCGTTTGGGTATAGTGCATCTTCACTGCTTCACGTATAGGTTCTACATGTCGTTCTACAGCTTGGTAAACAAAAAAAGAAAAGAAAACATTACAACCTGTAATTCAAAGAGAACAGAGGTGATGATTTGTGGAAAAACCTGACGAATTGGATTTCTATTCAGTCTGAGTAGACTAAAGGGTAAAATGACACTTTTCTGCTTCCCCAGATTCTGGTGGTGTTTGTCAGCTGTTACTGCCACATCTAATCCTGCTCCCTGTATGAGTGTGTTACCGTGGCAGCAAGCAGGCAGACAATGGTGATGTTTTTTTTTACAATAGGCTTTTCAAAGGGCTATATTCAGAGAAAGGATGGGATGCTCCCTGCCCCCTTTCGGTCTAGAGTAAGAGTTATGCTCGACAATGATTCAAACACTTTCTGATGTGGGAGCACATTGTGCTGCCATTGTCAGTGCAAGCAGGGGTGAAACGCTGCAAGTCGGCGCTTGTGATCTTGAGAAATCTCACGATGATTAACAGTTATGGAACTATCGGGATGAAAATGCACTGTGAATTCGACTTCCTGTGAAGAAATAGACTAATGACTAAGACACTTGTGGGAGTGTGCGTTCAATTTTCCGAGGGAAGGAAAAGGATTTCCTGGGAAAGGAAACTTGGCCTAAGAGAAGCATGCAGTTGTGGCAGCTCATGTTCCTCTTTTGAAATGGTCATAAAGGTATGGTCTTCATGTCGAGGGGTAACTGCGTTCACGGTTAAAAATCCGTCAAAGATCGACATTAGAGTGAAAAGATTTGCTATTTCTTTTGTTCCCTCCTTTAATGAAAGCAAACTTTCACCGGCGCACAAGGTCTGCCAGAGCTCCCACATGCACTGCTAATAACAGGCTGATTCACCGCACACAGGACAAGCCTACTCATCTGTCCTTTGGCTGAGCCTCCCACACAACTGCCCACTCCTATTGTGTACAGCGTCAACACTTATGAGCAAGCAGAAACATCGCCACTGATTTACTTCCTCTCGAAGCATATGCACAGGGAAATTGATTTGATTTTTTCCGTCTACAAATCCACTTTCAGCAAAGCCGAGATGAGATGGTAAAATAAGTGCCACAAGGGGGAGTCTGCATCTTTCCAGTTATTCCAGGACCTTCTGATTGATAATAATTAGCGGTGCTAATCACAGGGTACCTCACGATACGATACATGGTCCACGATACCAATAATATCACGATACAACGATTCTGTGATCGTCATATGTGTGATATAACATATTGCAAGACAATCCTATAGCGATACATCGCGGTATCTGTCTAAACTGAAGAAGACAAAGCATCTGTGAAAGGTTAAAAGTGCAGGATTTCTCTATTTATTCACAACATAGTGAACAAAGTGCATGAAGTCTGTTGCCTGGTTTCCACTGGCTCGACTCGCCTCGGCATGGCACAGTTAAGTTGTGTTTCCACTAGCATAGTACCTGGTACCAGGTGCTTTTTTAGTACCTGCTCTGGCGAGGTTCCAAGCACGCGAGTAGGTAAGCTATCCCTTATGAAAAAAACTTAAACACACTGGCTATTCTGCCTCTGCAAATGACATATTCTAAATCTCAGAAACCAAACTTTCTTTTGTTTTTCAGCAATAATACACATGTGGGAGTCATAGCAGGTCTCACTGCCGTCTTGTAGACCTTCCCTTTCACTTTTGCTGCTGTCCTTCTGTCACACATGACCACTGACAATCCATCCTGTCGTTGAACCAGAATCAGTGAACGGTTAATTAACATCAAGCCTGTATCTTGTATTTGTATTCTGTAACGGAACGGCAAAATGAATTTCAGTGAAAACTGATAATAAAGTTGCATCGTATCTTGTCCGCCCACTCCACCCTGTCTTCCCTCTCGGCTTCACCTCTCGTGTGCACTGTCCACTGCTTTGAATGGTTGACCCCAGGTATTTTAACTCATCCACTGTCTCTACCACCTGTCATTCACACACAGGTATTCTGTCTTGCTCCTGCTGACTTTCATTCCTCTTGTCTCCTGTGCAGACCTCCACCTCTCCAGGCTCTCTTGCTCAAGTGCCTCCTACTCTCATTGAAGATTACAATATCATCTGCAAACAACATAATCCACGGTGACGCTTGCCTGACCTCATCTGTCGACCTGTCTATCGCCATTGCAAACAAGAAGGAGCTCAGCGCTGATCCCTGATGTAATTCTACCATCAACTGCCCTCATGCACATCCTGCACCACCTTCACATACTTATCTGCCACTCCCGACTTCTCCATACAATACCCTGACCATACACTGCTTAGCCTGAGTAATAACCTAATACAGCATTTGTAGAATAAATATAATAAAGAACATCTGCTACTCATTTTACCACCCTCCAACCCTCCCCTCCATTGCTGTGTAAGGGAGTGACCACAGTACAGTGCCTGGAAAGTCTAAAACACATTTTTGGAATGTATTAGTTTTGGTTTACTCCCACAATCTGTAAGGATGTCTTCACTTATAAGACATAAGTTCTGTTCCAGCTGCACGTTGACGTTGAAGCACTATACATTGTTCCTTTGCACTGAACATTGTTCCTTTTTTTTTATTACCTGTACTATTTTACGTACTTGACACTTGGTTGCTGCTATAATTTCGTTGTACATGTGCAATGACAATTAAAGGTTTCGGTTTCTGATTCTTCTGATTCTGGAGCAGAGGTGACGCTCCATATGGTCCCACGCAGCACAGACTTCATAAAAACTGCAACTCTGCAGTTCAAGTGGTTTTTGCAGCACCGTTTTTTTCTCCCCTCACCACAGCCGAGTTACTCCCTTCTTTCTGTCCAGAGCTTGTGTCCAATATCTCCACGATGGATCGACAACACCGTGACAGTGGGGAACTGTTATCAGGCTGCTTAATAAGACATATGCCCACCGTGATGAAACAGGACGAGACACTAGCGGAGCAATACCGCGACTTATTAGAGCTGCGGTTGTTGTCCCCCAACGCCACCGTTCACATAACCGAAAAGACACGTAATGACAACACTGATAACCACGTTACTACATGTCAACTATGAATAAATGCACTGTCGCACCGTTATAGATTATCAAGACACTGAGTGTGATGCCTCACCTGGTTTTAGTCCATAAATGTGCACGCGTCCACTGGTGTCTTTCAGGTGGACCGACACTCTGCAGTCATCTACACTCAACCTGCCGACAGACGACACATGTGGCAGTTCACAGGTCTGTCAATGATGCAGGCTTTCTTTAATTTGCTATGGCCCCACAGCTTCCCCACTCACTTGTGAGGAGACGGACAAGCGTCAACGTAGCTTTACTGAGCTAGCAACATCCGGTGACACGTTTCAGAATAAAACATAAGCTTTTATGGCTCAAGTTCGGTTCTCAAACTTAACGCTGCCAAAACACATAGTATTCAGTAATTGTCGTCGCAAATTACATTTAGAAAAATAAGACTACATTCAACTGGCGTATCGAATTTGCAAGATATGAGGAACTCAGCTTACTAGCTAAGAGAAAACCCTCCCAGTAATAAAGCTAACACTCCTGAAAATAAATGACAGTCAATGCAGTATTAAAAACACAACAATAATCATAAAAACACAACTATAATCATAAAAACACAACACAAACACAGAGTGAAAGCTTCATGAATTGCTCAACAGAAGCCAGCTAACACTGCCCCAAACAAGTTAGCTTTCGAATTGCTAAATTAGCTCAATAAATTAGCTAAATTAGCATTAAAATCGCACTTACCTTATCTTGTGGGAACAAAAGATTAAGAATATGCTGCTCACCTCTCTCTGACAGTTGTGGGGTTCCATCAGACAGTTAAATTGTGACATCAATTGGTAAACTAATATATAAATATAATAAAACTGACAAAACCTTGACCATAGTATAAGTAAGGGGCGTCAGTAAGTATCAAAAACATTATATTTATATGATTAAACGTATCACAAGTTTTTTTTCTTTATTTTGTAGTTAGGACCGCCCAACTTCCGGTTTCACGTGCCTGTTGGGGTGCATTTTGCCACGGTTTGTGATGCTGTAGAATGCATGCAGCCAGTGGATGGGCACTCCTCCTCCTCTTCCTACTCCTCCTCCTCCACACTCACTTCCCCATCCAAACAACAACTGCATCTGGACTCAGGCAGATAGTCAGCCTGCTGGAGGGAAAATAACTTTTATGATTATTGTCGTCTATCGACCACAAAATGCCCGTCACTAGAACAGAATACAATCCCAGCATACTCTTAAATTAATTTGGCTTTAAACACAAATGCCTCCAGGTTCTGTTTAACTGTTCAACTCTCCTATATCTTTCTCCTGACACACCTTTATTTTCAACTTCCACTTTTTCTTGCAAAATCTTGCAAAAAAAACAAATGACCAAATGCCAAAAAAACCACATGAGCTGACAGTTTAAAAAAAATAATAAAGGGTCATAAGTCATAAGACATAAGACAGAGTGACATAGCAATTCAGCTGTGTTTTTGGAGTCAGAATGTGCCAGAATTGTGAAACAAATGTTCCACATACTGTGAACTCTGAAAGAACCATAAAAGTCTTTACTGCCTTAACTGTGTTTACATTTCCCCTTAAGGACCCTGAAGATAAGCAAAAACAGGAAATGTATAGTTATTGTGTGTCTTCTTAAATTGTTTTAACTTTTTTTGTTGTTGTCTCTTATCAGCATACTTTTTAATCCAGCTTCTCCATCACGTGACATTTCCTCTCAGAATATTCGCATTTGTGTTATCATCTCCCCCATGTGACATGGTGCTATTTCGCTTGAGACAATATGGGGATTGTATTGTTGGGCTGCGTTCGGTCCCCTGTGCCAAAGTGTCACCACCATAAGATGCTTTGTTCCGTGTGAAAAGAACCATGGGGCCTTTCACAGGAGGA